>NW_003315595.1:14579-62205 GCF_000151505.1 Trichophyton verrucosum HKI 0517 | reverse complement strand
TTTTACTCGCCGGACCTGGCGTGGAGACTTTTTTTTTTTTTGCTAACCAGGCAAACACTTACAGCGAGCTTGACTACTCTTACGTGGGAACACGTCCGGTCCGCAGGTACTTTCCGCGATGCCATCAATCGTTTCGACACCTTTGCCCAGGAGAATCTCCTGTCGAAAAATCTCGAGTTCGCCTTTGTGACGCTGGATTCATGGGACATGCGTGTGCAGCTGCCTAGGGAGGCCCGTGATAAAGCTGTCGTGCTACCCCCGTATCTGCAGCATTCCCGCACCTTCGACCTTCGCACCGAGTATCAACGATGGCAGCAGCACCACCCGGAGTCTCTCCCATTTGGTCCCAGCGACCTGGCCAACATCTGTGCCGCCCTCGAGGTCGAGCCCGTCCAATCCTCCGCACCCATTAAGCACAACCTGCCCTTCCACCTGCAAGCTCTCGCCCCTGCGTCTCCTCGCCGTGCAATGGAGGAAGTAATTACACTTGCCAGAGTGCTCCGTGGCCTGATCCGCAAGTCTCAGCCTCCCCACGAACACCCGGAAATTATGACCCGCCCCATGGACGCCAGAGCGGACGTTCGTGCGTTCTTGGCAGAGCGTAGTAAGGTTTTGCATATGAGTGGCTTGCCTCATGATACCACACAGTCCGAACTCGAGAGCTGGTACACTCAGTTCGGTGGACGGCCTATTGCCTTCTGGACCTTGAGGACCCCAGACCAGCACAAGCCCACTGGCACCGGCTTTGCAGTCTTCTCTTCCCATGAAGAGGTAAGTTTGTGCTTATTACCCTATTTCAATAATAATTATAATTATAATTATAATAATCCAACCATTGGCTCATGCGCACATGTAGGCTGCTGAAAGTCTTTGCATGAATGGCCGTGCATTGAACGACAAGGCAATTGAAGTCTCCCCTTCCTCGAGCCGTGTCCTCGACCGTGCTGCGGAGATCCTGGCTCCGTTCCCGCCTAGCAAGAATCGTCCTCGTCCTGGCGATTGGACGTGTCCATCCTGTGGTTTCTCCAACTTCCAGCGTCGTACTGCATGCTTCCGCTGTTCGTATCCAGCTGTTGGCTCTGGCCCAGACCCAATGCCATACGCTTACCCTTATGGACCACCTAACATGATGCCACCACCACACCACATGGGTCATCACGGCGGTCACGGCGGCCACGGCAGCCATGGAGGCCACGGAGGTCATGGTGGCCATGGTATGGGCCACCACTCAAGAGGAATGGGAGGAAATGGTGGTGTTGTTCCATTCCGTGCTGGAGACTGGAAATGCGGGTCTGATGGCTGTGGCTACCACAACTTTGCGAAGAACATCAACTGTCTTCGCTGCGGTGGACCACGTTCAGGTGCCGCAGTTGTTGCTGACTCTGCATTCCCAGCTCCCATGGATCCACAGTCTGGTTTCGGCATGGGAGGTCCTCCTTCCATGGCAAACACTCCTGGGGCTGGACCTTTTGCTTCTAGCGGCGGTAATTTCGGCGGCTTTGGTCAGCAGTTTGGCGGTCCACCCAGCACCTACTCCCTTCCATCCGGTATTGCCAATGCCCCAGGACCTTACCCACCACCCATGGGCCAAATGAACCATGGCGGTTATGGCTCTACTAGCGCCTCTCAGTCCGTTGCCTCCTTCGGCAATCCTGCAACCCAGGCTGCGTTCACAGCTGCCGACCATACCCCTCAGCCCGTTGGTACTTCCAATGGCGGCGGATTCTACAGCGGTGACGGAGCATCTGATCCCTTTGCGTTCCTTTCAACTGGTCTTGGAGGCCTGACCGTCGGAGATGAGCCCCATGGACGCAGAAACGGCGCATCTGCCAACAAGTCTCCCGCATAAACCCGGAACGAATCCGCCTTCGCTGGACTGTTGTGGATAGCCTGACTACACCACTGCAATCCTATACGACACCAAATTTTCTTTTATACAGGCCTAAGACCCCAAGATTGTCCCATTAGAACTCCTTCTCAGTCTATCTCTGAAGGAGTTGGCCCTTATTTCTTCGTTTCTTTCTTTCCCGTTTCTTATATGTGCAGTCTCTCCCAAACCCATGCATTGTTTTTGTTTCAGTCCCATTTTAGTGACGGCCTCGGTCTCCTACCATTTTATCTTCATCCCAGCCGAAGATTCTTTCACCGCTCGCAACATCTTCCGGTCAATTACAAGAAGTTAACCGCTTCAACCTGGGCCAGAAAACCACCATACCACTAAACTTCCGACTGACCTCATATGATCTTTCAGTCGGTTTTTCCGGAATAATATAAAAAGCAGTTCAATAGACCGGTCCCAAACAACGCTCGATGTGCGAACATGGATCTGATTCTTCCTGGGTTTTATTCTTTCTTTTTTGGTCTCTTGGAGCGGGGGTGTGGGATGTTGGACGGATGCTTCTGCTTTTCTTATGGCATTTTGAGCGAAAGAGAATATACCAAAGCACACTCTTCTTTTGGACACAACTACAGTCAAAATCACACCGAAAACGATACAAAAAAAATAATTACACCAGCGAAGCAAAATCAAAAAGCAAAAGAGCGGCATCCAAAACATCGGAAGGAAATTGGAAACGGGTTACAGAAAGACGGGTATTTTGTTCCTCTCCTTGACACACAAAAATTTTTTTCCCAGTGGGAGGACATTGGTTATCTTGTTAATTCTTTTTATTTTCTATCTTACTTTATTTCTCCTCCGTGCTATTTTTTTTTTTTTTTTCTTACCTTGAAAAGAATTTGACTGAGTCTTGGGAAACGGGGGAAGGTCGGAATACAGCGGACGGGAAGAGAAAACGAGCAAAGCGGGAGAGTCGGGAGTATTTTTACCTTATACATGGCATGCGGCATGCCTGTTCTGTTCCCTTCATGCCAGGAAAATGTTTTCTTCTCTTCTTCCTTATTCCTCCTTTTCTACATTGATCGCTACCTTTTTCTTTGCCTTGCCGGCCCACCTACCTACCATATCACTGCCTGCCCCCTTGCTATTCCATTGTTACCCCTACCTTATTCTCTTTTCTTGGCCTGTACCCTTTTCTCTCGCCCATCACCATATATTTTTGTTCAGTCCCCTTTAATACGTTACTGTTACTGTGTTGATTCCATCTCTCAAGCTTTGGAGGGTTGCCCCATGAACGGACAATGCAAGGGTAGTTTTGGTTGCAGGATGGAGTGTTTTCCTTTGGCCATCAGTTGGAAATGGGTTGGCTCTTTTTTGGGATGGCATGTGGGTTGTCTTTTATCATTGGAGTGCGGCTTGGAGGAATTTCCTTCTCGTCTGTTTTATTTTCTTTTCTCCTTTGCTTCTCTTTTTCTTTTAATTGAATTCCTATATCCGGCCTTCTACTATCTATCTCTTCTCAAAAATTGCCTTCTGTTTTACTAGTGTAAACCTGCCTTTATAACTTCTCCATTGTAGTTAATTCTACATTGTCCTGAAAGTTTCATACGAACGCCTCCATGTATGTATGCTACGAATATCTCGTGTTACGTATATTGCCTGGGTTTGGCTCTATTCCCCATTTAAATGTCAGTATATAAATATTAGATCATAGGTGATATATCATTCAACATAAAAAGAAACTGTACAGGTAGACCAATGTAAACAGAGAAATCGAGATAGTTAAAATTGGATATCAATTACTCTGTATCATCACCCTCAGCAGTACTGGCCACACTTTCTGACCTTCGAGCTGATGATCGTCTCTTTTCCGTCTCCGTCTCCTCGCCTTCATCTTCCTCCTCAATGCGGCTGATATTACTTGTTGCCACTGAACTGGCCCTGCTCGCCTGTGACATTACAGTCACTTCATTTTCATCTTCTTCCTCAATTGGCTCATCCTTGACACGGACTCTCTCTCGTCTGCCAGGCCGTGCGGACATGGTGCTGGAATCCATATCTGAAGGCTTGATAATACCAGCAAGCAACTTGAGGATAGAGTTCTTTGCTTTCACAAGTGCATTTCGGCTTGACGCATCACTAGCAACACCAGCTGAAATAGCTTGATCTAGAAGGTCTTTAACCTGGAGAGGCAGCTCATCATCATCCTCTTGGAGCTGGGAAGTCATATTGTCAGTCCTGATGCTGGATCTCAAACTTTCCCTTTCATCTGGAGCTCCCTCTGGAACACGAGAACTGGCTCTTGATGAGGGCATTGGAGCGGGAGTGGGCAAGTGTAGCTTGCTTAACATCGAAAGCAAGTATTTCCTTTCCTCTCGCGGTGCAGTAGCGAAGCCCCCAACACCCAGAACTCGTTGTAGGATATCCTTAGCGAGAGCTAAGTGAAGGCTTTCGCTCGGCCGGAGTGTCGAGTTATTCGACAGGCTCGCTGGGGCCAATGGGTCTCCTCCACCACCTAGGCCGATAATGCGACGATCATCGGTCCACTCGGTCAACATTCCAACGACACCCGACATGAGTACCTTCGTCTCTTTTTCACCGACACTTCCATCTATTTCACCATCACTATCCTCCTCTGCCTCAAGTGCATAAAAATCATCCACAGCTGCGAGGACGGTGCGGATTGCCGGAACTGCAATCTTTCGCATATGCTGGGCATTTGCGATATGCGAATGGCAGTAGACAGGGAAGAAATATGTTAAGGCTTGCCTGAGAGTGAGGTTGTCTCTCGTCCTTGGGTTGAAGAATGCAAGGAGAAGAGCTTGCAGGAGGGTTGCAACGGAATTATCATTAAACTCCTTGATGGAGGGAGGAATTGATGGGCTGGAAGGGGAGAGAGCATCCGTGAGGAGCATCTTGCTCAATGCAATGACGGCTGCACTTTGAGCATGAGGTAGGTTGGATGTCTTCAGGGCTTTTGCGAAGGCCTTCAATAGTGGTTTTTGGAATGGTGGAGGAGTTACGGTGTTGGGGTCATTTGCGGAAGCAACTGGCGCAAGTAACGAGTTATGAGTTGTGACTATATCCGACAGAATCCTGAGCGCCATTTCTTGGAGCGACTCATGACCCTTGGTATAGCAGTGGATAAACAATCCCAGGTTTTCCTCTGCTAGGGACTACTCAAATGTTAGAATCAGGATATAAGCAAGCAGCGTGGGGTATGATTTACGTACCTTATCTAACAAACAGCATAACCCTAAGCATTCAAGTCCTCTTTCACGAATAGGAGCTTCATGACTTCGAACGGCAGGCACAACTAGGTTATTCAACATCGTCACAAGGTGCACGTTGTCTTGAAGATTTCCCTCCACATTTTGAAGCATGCACTGTGCAATGTAGAGGCACTTCATGTTAACCACGATTTCCTTGAGAACTTTAGCCTTGGCCTCTTCCTTGTTAAAAGGCACCTCGCTGTCTTCATCTTCATCGTCGCCTCGTCCCGCACCGCTTTTGCGTTTATCCTTTTGGGCCGGCTGGTTACTGTCTTCGCTAATCTCTGATTTAGCTGAGACAAAACTGTCTTCCGAAACAATTGTGTCGTGGACTTCGGCTACAGCTTCAAGGACTACACTGCAGAATTCGCCCTCCCCAGCAGCATTGGGACTGCAAACGCAGCGTAGAACCTCGACTGTAAGTTTTGTAATCTCTTCAGGTAAGTTAGGAACAGCTAAAGTCTCTCGAAGTAGAGAAAACATTTTCCTTCGCCCAACCTCGTCACTGTAGTCAAGTGTGAGACAGATGTAGAGCAGCTGTTCAACTATGAATTCGTATTCCATGGTCTGCTCTTCTCCTCCCTCTGCCTCCTCGGGATTGTTCAATCGAGTAAGAAGAACATTTGTGTACTTGTGCAGATAAAATGCCATGGCTGTGACTTCGGGTATTTTTTCATCAGCTAGGTCCTCGAGTTTCCCGTTGCCCTCCTGTCTGCAGAAAGAATTGAAACTTCGGGCCATAAATGCAGACTCAGCCGTCAAGGTCTCCCAGAATTGTTGATCAAAAGTAACCGAATCACGGTAATCAGGCCTTCCTTCCCAGAAATTCTTCATGGCTTCATGAGCAATTCCATTGTCTACCCCTGAGTTCACCACATCAATGCGCTCCAAAAGCTCAGTGAGAGCGGCAATTGTGGGGGATGAAGACTTCTCTCCGTCTCCCTCTTCTTCTTCTTCTGTTCTATACGAACTTGCGCAGTCTTCAATCCAACGGTCATAGAATAGCCGTCCAGCCGCCTTTCTGACACTATCATCACGATCACGCATACCCCAGCGCAGTAACTTCTCTCGCATAGAGAGAGACAGGTGGCGGAAATCACCAAGCGTGGGTAGTAACCTGGTATACAGAGCTCGTCTAGTTGGGCCATCAACATCTCGAGCTCTTTCAAGGAGGAAGGGCAAGGTTGACGGGGTAAGCGGAAGGTTTAGTAGAAGTGTACGCCGTACTTCAGCGCTGGTATCATTTTGAAGCACATCAAGTAGCTTCTCCAACAGAGCTGAGGGGCTGTCTCCATTGTTTCCTTCCTCATCCTCCTCATCATTCCCTGCTAGTCTGCCGAGTCCCATAACTGCTTGTACACGAACAGTAGGCTCTTTATCTCTGATTCTTTTGACAAGTCCTTGGCGTATCAAGTTATATAGCTCATCATCAATGGAATCTAATGAATTCACTATGTGCGAGATGATCTGGGTCGTCCTGTATCTAACCGTCTTATCCTTGGCGGCAAGTAGTGGGATGAGTGTGGACACAATCGTGAATGTAAGCCGCGAAGAAGGGGTCTCCGGTAGTCCGCGCGTCTCATCAGAATCATCGTCAGAATAAATCTCAAGATCTGAGCAGTTAAGTCAATTTCCATGTTCAATTTGTTCAACTCAGTCAACAAATTTATACACTTACCTTTATCAGTGGCAGCTTTCAAGAATGTTCCAAGAAACTTGATAACCCTATCGGCTGCGCCTTCTGCTTTCTTTACCGGGACTACTCGAATCAAACATCGGCAAATCTCAATGTTTAGCTCCTTTTCTGGAAGCCCGCCGCCGGCTAGGTCAGGAATTTCGCTGAGGCGGGAGCCTTTTTTCCCGTCCACTTTAGCTACCCGGAGTCCACAGCAAACTTCCTGAATTTTTCTCAATTTAATAGCAAGTTTCCTATGCCCTGTGATTGCGCGCTGCGCATCCGCAAATATTTCGACGACATTTGACCGAAGAGACGCAGAGGTTGTGGGTAAGGCCGGCTCCTCTGGGATATAAACAGTAGGTGCGCTTGGTGGTACGGATGACTTGCGTGTGGACGCAGCTGACGATGCGCGAGTGGAAGAGGAACGCCCGGGCATCGTAATTTACGCCTATTGCGCGGAGATATACAATTGAGTGTCGGATAAAGAGTGCGCAAGTGCTATGGTCTATTTCAAGATTGTGGACGACGGCGAGGGGCAGACGTGGAGTGCGTGAGGGAGGTGTCGGGGCAAGTCACGCCTTGCCGGTAGTTATAGTGAAGTAGAATCCAAGTGAGCTCCGGCGGATGTCGGCATCAATATCGATATTTCGGTTAAAACATGTTTCTTCCTGCTCGCTTCCTGTCTTTTTGGTTGTCAGTTTTTCCTCTTCGGGATGAAATAAACAAACACGCGATAAGATAAGCGCGGTAACGCTAGTCCACTTTCGGAGTGTACATCCGAGTGCCGCGGTGTTGCCCAATATGGAAACACAGACTTCCCTCGCAGGTTTGCATCGAGGATAAACTAGAGCCTCAAATTAATGCCCCGGTTTTATTTACATTGCATTGATATCTGTCTAAGAAAACGTTGGTATTTCGCTGTCTATGTGCTTGACGAACTAATCACGCCATAACTGTATGGTTACTTCTGACTAATCGGAACTAAACTACGGTTCTCCTCCGCCGTTAACTCCCGAAGATGAGAATGACCGCTCGGCTTTTCTCTCTCTCAATTGACAACCTCTTCTACCATTTAATAACATATTTATATATTACCTAGTCATCATGTTTAGAAAGGGGGTCCGGACGTTCACCTCTACGGCCCTGAGGGCAGCCGAGACAGCCGCTCAGATGGAAGCAAGGAACACCTATGGCGTCGGGGTCTCCAAGGCGCAGGGTGTGGTGAAGGGCCTGACTGGAGGTAAGTGAATGGGATCGTGTACTTTTTTGGATTGTTTTTTTGCACCCAGAACTAATGAATATGGGTCTCAGCGATCGGGAATACCCCATTGATTCGCCTCAATCGCCTCTCCGAACAAACCGGCTGTAACGTCCTAGGAAAAGCCGAGTTCCAAAACCCCGGCGGAAGCGTCAAGGACAGGGCTGCATTGTTCGTGGTCAAAGACGCCGAAGAGCGAGGACTACTTAAACCAGGTGGCACTGTTGTTGAAGGAACGGCAGGAAATACCGGAATCGGCCTGGCCCATGTCTGTCGATCAAGGGGGTACAAGCTAGTCATCTACATGCCAAACACGCAGTCCCAAGGCAAAATCGACCTGTTAAGACTTCTGGGCGCAGAAGTCTACCCCGTACCTGCTGTTGCATTCGACAACCCAGAGAACTACAACCACCAGGCCCGAAGACACGCTGAATCTCTTGAAAACGCCGTTTGGACTAACCAGTTCGATAATATCGCTAACCGGAGAGCCCATATTGAAACCACCGGTCCTGAAATCTGGGCGCAGACGGAAGGGAAAGTCGATGCTTTTACTTGCGCTACGGGTACCGGTGGTACTCTGGCGGGAGTTACTAGGTATTTGAAGACTGTTAGTGACGGCAAGGTGAAGTCCTTCCTCGCCGATCCTCCAGGAAGTGTGCTATACAGCTACATTACAAGTGGAGGCACTCTCATAGAGCGTACTGGTAGCAGTATCACGGAAGGCATCGGTCAGGGCCGTGTAACAGATAACTTGCAACCTGATATCGGTCTGGTTGACGGAGCACTCAACATCAGTGACGAGAAGAGTATTGAGATGGTGTACCGCTGTCTTGATGAAGAAGGCCTATACTTGGGTGCCAGCTCTGCTCTCAATGTTGTTGCTGCAAAGGAGGTTGCGGAGAAGCTCGGAAAGGGACATACTGTCGTCACTATGCTGTGTGATGGTGCCTATCGATATGCGGACCGATTGTTCTCTGATAAGTGGTTGAAGAGCAAAAATCTTCGAGGCGCTATACCCCGACATTTGGAAAAGTATATAGTGCTGCCGTGATTTGATATATTACACAAGCATGATAATATGTGTACTTGATAGCGGCGTTAAGCAATATAGATCATCATTATGTACTATTGAATAAAAGGGGATTAATGGGCAGCCCCATGGTCCCGGATATGAGCTTGACATCAACATTAAACAGAGCTAAGTCATAAAACCCACCAACGCTACCTTTTGGAGAAACCACTCGTTAGAAAAGAAAAGAGAGTTCGCTTGCTCAACAAGCACGAAGAAAGAAATTTAACTCCCGCCACTTTAAACAATGTTGACATTCCAGGATGCACCGTAGCCGTTGTATGTTACGCCGCGAATATTCCATTGCGAAAATTCTGGTTGTGTGTTTCCTGCTGCATCAGTGGCGCGACTGTATATTGTTTTGTCTTCCCCCTTTTCAGCCTTGACCCTGGCTTTCCATAAAGTCCAGGTCCATTTGGATTGCGGCTTGTCGTCTTGTAGTTCGGCATCAACCCAGCTCTCTCCGCCATCCGCCGAGACTTCCACCCGAACAACCGGTCCTTGGCTACCAGTGGGGACAGCGTATCCTTTAACCTCGATACAGCCGTCGGAAGATAATTTGACGGTTTCTCCGTCATCTGGGCAGGCAACAACTGAGTTCACGGGCATTTCTTGGATTGAGGGGACGGTACTCCAGTAATTCTCTGCGATTTCCCACGTAGTAGCCTCTGGAGGGAGGACTTTGTAATCATGCTGCTGGTAAAAATTGGGAGATTCATCTCCTTGTACCGTTATTCGATCGAGCCATTTCACCCATCTTGCTCCGGCAACTCCTGGTACCACTACTCGGACGGGGAAGCCATACTCGGGTAGCAGGGTCTCGTCGTTCATCTAAAGAACAGTCAGTCAAAAGAGCTACCGGGGGTTGACAATGGGCGGTTCCTCATACATCGAGGGCCAAAATAACTTCTTCGCTCATCTTCATGGCTCTCCACAACTCAATGCTCACACCGTAATAGTCGTCATCCTCACAGGATGCTTGAAAGCAGGCGAAAGCGACATGCAATAAGCTGTTTTCCGGGTCCTTGTCCTTGAGTTGTGCTTTCATCAAAACGTCTCTGAGTCGCGGGCCCTTCCACTTGCAGTTCATGACAGCTCCATCGGTCCAGTCAACGCCATGTACTTCTTTCAGCTTCGTTCGCATAGTATGGCGCCTATTCCCTGCGCATTGCATTGCACAAATGACTTCATGTTGTTCAAAATCATTTCGGAGTTGTGATACAGAGAGCGTGAACGGCTTGTCGACTTCACCATCAACGGTGATGAAATGCCTTGTCCCGTCTAGCTGTGGAATGACACTGTGGTTTCGATGGTAGGCACCTTTCGTCGTTAGGAAGCTGTTGTGGATTTAACTAGCGGTTAGCTGCCTGATCTCCGGAGAATAAAGTCGCCAATCATATACCCTGTTGCATGGGGGAGGGGAATACGAGCGACAAGCACTGAGCAGGGGTTTGCATGGTATATCCTGCAAAACACCGCCAACAGAAGTATATCAAAACAATAGTGCATACCTAGACACAAGCTCTTTGACCGGCGGCTCTCGATTTATGATCTCAGTCAGTCCTAGCGGTGAGGAATGTGAAGACTGATTATCCGACAAGAAGAAGTCAGCACGTAGCACAGGGATGACGGCCATCAGATGGTTGGCAGCGTACCTTATCCATGGCCAGATATGCCCGGATGCGTTTCACAATAAAGGCGAACGGTCCTCTGGAGAAGAGGTCCCTGATGAAGCTCAACAGGGACCTGAACGCTGTCCTCAAACCCGGTTGCAACATGATGGTCAGTCTCTTCACAGGTCACCGAGCTTGCTCGCACCTTTCTCACCACCGTTCACAAGCTCAGGGCGGATATGGGCTATCCATATATATTTTTCTTTAGTTACCTTGTGTGCTTCCGGATGATCAGACCGTGTAACTATCTAGACCAGCCAAGGGATTTTCCCGGTCTATAAGAGCTAGATATTACTAAATTTTCGACGGCCCTGCTTTCCACCCTCCTGGGCTTGCAGACGCTGTTGGGTTTGCCCCCCTAAGGCATGGGCGCATGGATGATCAGCGGAACGGTGGAAAAGGGACAGAATGAGGCTATCTTAGCTAGATGCTGTCCGGGCCCGACTGCTGTTCTCCTTTTTTGGTCTGGAAACTGAGCGGTTTGCGATCTCTGCTTGCACCCGTAATACTCCGTGATATCACTCTAGACTCCGCACTGGAATCTCGCAAGGTGAAGCGGAAGCTGCGGAGGCCCCAGAAGTGAGCGCAACCGAGCTCCATCGCAGAGTGGGAATCAAAATCCGCACGAATTGCACAGCGTTTCCCTAGCACACGGAGATCCTGTGTTTGTCTGCTTGGAGACTGGCGATGCGCCACTGGCTCGACGATGGCTATCTGAACTGGCCTAGTGTGACGTATGTTTGCGTCAACAGCACCGCCAAGGGTCCAGAATAACATCAAGACATCCCTGCCGGCCGATAGCGAACGGGATGGCTCGCTTTCTTTGTAGTTCTTTTTTGCAAGAAAGTTGCCGAAAGATGAGTACATGGCCTGTTTGGCTGCTTGCCCTGATTTGTCCGGCGTCGCTTGCAAGGTTGAGATGCTGAAGTTTGGGTGTGGAAGTTGTCCGTGGACTGAATGCATATATATATATATATATACTCATTATGTCTCGCACTAGTATAAAGTAGTTGTACAGCTGTAACACCATCTTAGGTTACATATATCTAGATCTTCTCTGCCTCTGCCGGTGTTGAGTCGACTGGTCGTTCGGTCTCGCTGCGTACGTATAAAGGGACAAGAAGCTGTTGGGGGTGAGTGTCCACCGCTAGCCAGTCATTAATGAAATAGTATCAGAGTTCAGCCAGCCCGAGTTGACCGCGGATCGACCTGTCCATCGTTTTGTGTTTTTGTGAACCGGACGCCATACGGAGCCTGGCTGAAGCTCGGCAAGAACATGATCCTTGGGAGCTGGGAGCAGCCCAGAGCGTCGTCTCTTCAAGCAACCTGGGGACCAAACACAGCAACAGACTCCCGTATGCATGCCAAGGGCCATGACCACCCGTCTATCCAAGGAACCTAGACCCCCATCCGTGCAAAATAAACGCCAAGTACTCCGTAATACGCCGGTAGTTGTATGTTGTAATAGTCCGCCAAATAGCACCCGCACAAACCTCTATAAATCGTACAGCTTTTTCAATCAACATCAAGTGGTGGAAATGAGAAGGGAGTCTGTCAGAAAAAAAGGGAGACTCGGCCGGGTCTTTTGAACCCCTTTTTTCAGGCAGTTCTTTTATCGTCTGAGACATCAACGGCCTGAGAGTATCGTCTCCCGTGTGAAGAAAAGGAGGTAAAGCCAGATTAATCAGATGGTTGTCGCATGTACGCGTCGATGGCCGCACTAAACGCCGCGAATCCAGCGCATCCCAGGAGAGCCGCCTGAGGACCTGCTTTGGCGCCGAGTATTCCACCAGTGATGCATCCGGCGGCAATACCGTTAGTAAGGTCGTTTTTAGCCCGGAGTCCTTCGATGCAGCATTCTGTTCCGCTGAAAAGAGCACCGACAACCATAAAGTTCTTCGCGCTGCTATACGATCGAGATCCCATGTCCTTGAAACCCCGTCGAAGTTGCTCGCGCACCGGCAGAGAGGAGATTTGTTGTCCCTGGGGGGTGAGAGGTGTATCGTATGACATCTATCAAGGTGAAAAGTCTCAAGATAAGCCATTGAACCGAGGATGTCGGGAAGAGGAAAAAAGGGGGGGATAGAAACATACACTGCTCATGAACAAGCCGAAGGCACCTCCCAGTGCAAATCCCATTCCTCCCGCCATTACTGTTTTAACTGGACACGACTCCATTGCGCTGGTCATCTGTCTCCCGAAGAAACAACATATCAGCATCTCCGCCTGAACTCATGCCCAAGGTCGTCACCATCAGGGTAACTCACCATCTTAACCATAGCCTGTTCCTGTTCATTTAGTCCCGTCGTTGATGGAGGCAACCCCGCACTGGTGAAGCCGGGGGTTATCCCCGAACCGCTTGCGCCTGGCAAACTCATCGTGTATAGCTATATCTCGGCCTTGGGGTTTGGGGCTGGTGGGTTTCTATTGCCGGGCTAAGCTGTACTGCCTGTTGGAGTTGACTTTCCGGCCAAATCAAGAGTACCAGGAAGACAAACTATTACAGCGAGGCAAATTAACAAATAGGACAATATTCAGGAGTTGGATGAAAGCATTAAAGCATCAACGGCTCTCACCTTCAGAGCTTGCAATATCAAATCCTCGTAAAAAAAAAAATTATTGTCAACGGAAAAACAGCTCGGAAGTTTGCTGACATAAGGGATCTCAATATACTATAACCGTGTCATGTGAGCTAAAGCTGATGACTAATGGGATAATTTCCCTCTTAGGTTAAGCGTAATTGCAAAAATCAGCTTAGTCATCAACATACACAATATTACGCAACATACAAGGCAACAGCCAATAGAAAGTAGAGTCACGATGTATATTTGTATATGTAATTTCAAGCCTTCTGCTTAGAAGAGCTTCGGAGGATGCACAAATTGGAGGTCTATACAAGATGGATGGCCAAAATATCACCTTTTTTTATGATGTAGATCCCTCCTCTCCCCGGGATAAAGGCCTCTTGTTACATCTAACAAGTTACCCGTTTTGCAGCTCCTAAGCCAGCGCTTTTTGAAAAGGGGTAAAGGCTTGGGATTAGGGGAGCCCTGCCTGTTGGTTGGAAGAGACCTGGGTAGTTCTCTACGTCTTAGCAGCACTCTGTCAATGTTCGGCTTAACCACGATCACAGGCATAACTCTAACCGAAGGGCTTTACGTGTCACAACTAGATGGGAAAGATAGGTAGGTAGTATTTCGGCAATCGACTTATGCGAGGTAACATCCATTCAACCTAGAGTTGAAACCCTCCCCTCGAAACCACACTAGTGATAGTTATGCAGGATGAACTTGTTCAAAATATTCCGTATCGTACTATGTGTACATGGTGACCCCGTCCTTGCCACCTCCACTTCAGCCCACTTCCCGTAAGAGATGTTCCTCTGGCCTTGTTCAAGCCGCTCTGGCAGGATTTCCAATTTGCGTATATTGCATCTAGTGACTCTCCCTTAATACCCTGAATAACCTTGGTTGGGTATCTAAGCCTAACTTTCTTGCGTTTATGATTGCGCCCCGTAGCACGCCTTCTTGGTCTATACCCCAAATTGTATTCCGCTCCTCCTTTTACCGACTGTTTATACTGCTTGTATCACTACGTGAAGTGACTACCCGAAGTGACCGCCTGCTTTGATGAATATTAGCTGCAGGCAGTCACTCCACCCGCCATTCACTTTGCCATATGTCCTGATGGGCCCCTGACGCGGCTATCAGAAAGCCGGAAACAGAATACTTTGTCTTGTCCCGATTTTCCCAATCCTACCTTTTCACCTAACTGCCAGCTACTTTGCTAAACCTCATCATTGAATGCTCTGTCCCTCCTGTTCCTGTCCTCGGCTCATTCTCCTCGTTGTAACAGACATTGTGCTAAAGTGATAATTACAGGGTGTATAATGCTCTTTGTAGAATAGGGTGGCGTTTCAAGCAAAAAGTACAGTACTGGCTGGGCGGTTAATTAATCACAATTGCATTGGCCTAAGGGCCCATTAAGCCAATCTGGGTTTCATATTTATTCAGCAGTGAAATCGTTAAGAATATTAATTTAAAAGACCTCCAAATCAATAACAAGGCTCAGAGAAGCAAGGTAATAATCGATATACAAGAGAATAGAGAGCAGCAAGAAGACTCAAAACCCGGCCAATTGGTTTAAGAACGAAGAAATCAGAGTAGGTAAAAGGAACAGTTTGTCAATACGATCAAGATAAACGCCAACATATCAGATCCATAAATTCGTGTATAAATTTCCAGACATGGCAGGGCTTCTCCTGTTGATGCGCAATAAACAGAGAATGCGTTCCCATATTCGATCTTTTTTATATATAATGATTCAATCATGGTCGTCATGTCGTGGAGTTTTTCTTTGGTGGTAAGGGAGTTGTAAATGAAAAGTGATATATATCAGGATTGTGTGTGTGTGTGAGAGAGAGGGATCTAGTCGTCTTTGGATCCTTTCTTTACACTGTCTGAATGACACGGTGAGAGGCTTCGTTCCCACTCAGCCATCAAGGTAGAGGCTGTGCGTGTCAGGTTGGAAGGGGTCGATTTGGTTATGGCAGGCCACGGGATGCCGCCTGGATGCTCGGGGTTGCTGAAGGTCTCAACATCCAGATCTTTGTAGTCCATCACGCTAATTCACAAGCAAGCGTTAGCTGCGGGTGGATAGAAGGATGGGGGGAGGGCGCTGTATGTATGCTGACCTTGCACTGGTCCGTGGGCTGCTAGCGTTTGTCGAGGGCGACTGGTCTCTTTTGGATGGGAATGTCGAGCTGCTCGAGGATGGGGTGTGTGTCTTGGGCTGGGGGCTATCCCAGATATCCCAATTGTCGTCGATGTCTAGCAAACTAGTCTGATTGCTCGGATTATTATTTGGCTTGTTGCGATTCCGATTGGTAGCCTTGTTTGACTGTGTCTTATTTGGAGCGGTGACGCCAAATTCCTCCCAGAAGTCGGTTTCTGAAGCCGCTGCACGTTTATTTTGCTTGGCGGCGGTAGTGGGCTTGATAGATGCAGATCTGCCAGTTCTCGAAGGAGCTGCTGCTGAATGTGGTTTGGAGTTTACTGTCCCCGCACCTGATCTGTTGATAAGATGGTCCTGGCGCTGATAAGCCTGCGATGTACGAGATTGGGTTGCATTGATACCCTCCTCTCCTACTGTAGCCTGACGGATATCTTCCAGAAACGTCCACAGTCCGTCTTTGAAGTCCGTAGCCGTCTGCTTTCCTGTTCGCATGAGTGCCTCTGTGGTTGGGTCTTGCGGTATTGGCGGGAGAGACCTTCGCCATAATCCTTTATCCTGTACTGATTTCTGTTTCGCGGGGGACAAGATGAGCGGCTTACTGCCGTTTGATTCTCTATCGACGGAAGGGAGAGTCGCAGATCTGGGATAGCCAGAAGGTCGTGCGCTTTTTGAATCGGCTGATTGGGGGGAGAAGGGAGAGCTGTTGTAGTCGTCTCTTGCGGAGAGAAGAGACAGAGTCCGAGTATGCCGGGAGCCTTCGAACACCGTTCTTGCTCTGGACAGCTGGCCTGGAGCTGGTGAATGCGGTGAATGCGGTGAATGCGATATTGACTGCCTCAAGCTGTGACGTCTGTCCAATTCTCGGCTACGTCTCTTCAACCCGGGTGCATCACTGTCGACCGGCGACTGAGTAGCTCCCGTCCCTGTAAGCGGCGGACTTCCTTCCACCGGTGTCTGCTGCCTCAACGGCTTCATTGCTTCGGCCCGATAGACGGCCTGGTTGATCTTCCGGCCCTTTTCATTCTGCTCCCACCGTTTCTTCAGGGTGGCGAGCTCCAACTCGGCCCTGTGCAGCTCCTCCTTGAGCTCCAGCACCTTGCGTTCCTGGGCAGCGAGAGCCGTGAGGAACCCGTACCCTTCATCTGGCGGTTCGGTCAACGCAGAAACCGAGGGCGAAGCTCGATGGGAAGCCGGCATGGTAGGTGATGATTCTGAGTGCGTGTGTTTCGCCGAGGGCGAGTCTTTCGCTGAGCGAGGTCCCTGCTGTACCAGCTCAGGCGGGATATTGATGGGGAAATTGAGCGTGAGCCTCTTTGCATGTCGAGAAGCTCCATTTGGCCTGGGAGGAAGCGATGCTCGCTGTCGCTGCCGCGGGCTGTCGAAGCATGGCTGCGAGGACTGTGAGAGTTCTGGCTCTTCCATGGTTCCACGGTGGGCACACTGGAGTAGCGTTTAGTAGGAGTCGATGTTGAGATGCCAGCCAGCAGCGGAAGCCATCGCCCTTCAACGCAGTCCCGTCTCGTCCCCCCTTTTTTTCCTTTTCGTTCTCTTCCCGCAGCCGTTGTCTGTCCGGCCGTCCTGCTGGCGTCTCGACTGGATGTCCTGATGTCTCGCTCGGTGGAGTTGGCAGCAAGAAAAAAAAAAGAACTTCAGGGGGAGATTACGACGTGCATTTAGAGTCTGCACGTGACTAAGTACCTCGCCGCCTGTTTTGCGCCTGGAGATACTTCGGTCCTTGTTTACTTCCCTTAAGTAGCTGGGGAGCGACCTATAGATGCCTGCCAGGAGTTGTTTGTTTGCTCTACGGACTGGCGTCGACTTTGGCGGGAGCTCCCCGTTAGAAGGGCGAAAGGGCGCGCGGGAGGAGGAGAAAACCTGCAGCCTCTTGCTCGTCGGTCCTCTGCCAGACAACCATGGCATACTCAGGCCCGGACGAGCCTGCGAGCGGCTATCTCGACGACTCGACCAGCCAGATCGAACTGCTCCTCGGTAGCGAGGATGACGGCAGAGCGTTCGCTCGCTTAAAGGAACACGGGAGACGGCGAGCCTGGACTGTCCAGCGCTGCTACCGCTGCCTAGAGAACCTTCTTCGCGACCTGATACTCCACCAGCGACGGCGGTTTCGCTGCAGGGCTTCCTCGCCAGCTCACACGCTCTGGCTGCTGCTCAAGATTCTCATCTTCTTGGTAGGCGGATTCGTCCTTGTCTCTTTGGTGCAGGCCATATTTCACCCTTCCTACCAGCGGCCCCCTGAACACTACGCACAGCTGCAGAGAAGGATCCTCGCTTCGTCAGAGCCCGGACGCGCAAATCAAAGGAACGAAAAGATATTCATCGCTGCAAATATCATCAGGGAAGACTTGATACGCGGGGCCTGGGGTGCGTCGCTGCTGGAACTCGTCGACTTGTTGGGGGAGGACAATGTGTTTGTCAGTGTATACGAGAATGACAGCGGGAAGGCAACTAGCGAGGCGCTTATAGAGCTCCAGGATAAACTTCCATGTTCGTGTTCTCCTCCTTGGATTTCTCGCGACTCTCGAACAAGAGAATTAACCTTAAAAACCATCAAGGTAACTCGTCGGTTGTTGCCGGAGACCATCTTCGCCTGTCTGACCTGCCCACGACCACGGCGCCGGGCGGCAAGCAACGTATCAAACGGATAGCGTACCTGGCAGAAGTTCGAAATCGAGCGCTTAGGCCTCTCGATGCGACCTACACCCCTACCTCAGCCGAGTCGGAGAAAGGCTTCCGTCACGCTACGGAGAAATTCGACCGCGTGCTGTTCCTGAACGATATATATTTTTCCGCTACAGATGCCGTGCAGCTATTATTCTCGACAAACGCCGAAAAGACTGGCCATGCGGACTACCGCGCCGCCTGTGCAATCGACTTTACCGCTAATGTAATGTTTTACGACACCTTTGTCGTAAGGGACAATGAGGGTTACGGCATGGGCCTTATGTTCTTTCCATGGTTCCCAGTGGTAGGAAAGAGTGAAAGCCGGCAGGATGTCCTTGCGGAGAAAGACGCAGTGCGAGTCCGAAGTTGCTGGGGAGGGATGGCCTCCTTCGACGCCCAGGTCTTTCAGAAATCGTCTGGAAACCATTCAGAGCTAGCACTCACCTTTCGCCACGAACCAGAGCCATTTTGGGAGGCAGCTGAATGTTGCCTTATCTTCGCAGACATGGAGTCTACCTCTCTCGAATCAAACGGTGCTGGAGTTTACGTCAATCCTTACATCCGGGTTGCATATACGGAGAACACCTGGGTATGGCTGGGTTTCTTCCGCAGATATGAACGAATATTTGCCAACCTTCAATGGATTGTGAGTAAAATTGGCTACCCTGAATATAATCCTCGCCGATTACACAATCCTGGGCAGATGGTCAAGGAGAAAGTATGGGTTCAGGGCGACGACGAGGATCAACTCGGCTCGTTTCAAATGCTGGAGCGAAAGGCAGCAGTGGGGGGTTTCTGCGGCCAAAGGCGAATGTTTGTCATGAAAGATGACATCAACGATGCCAACAAGAAAGGAGAAAAAAACTGGGAGAAGATACCCATTCCGTCTTATTAGACCGGAATATTAAATTAACTGCATTCATAATTTATAAATACTAATCACTCAAAGGCAGTATGGCAAATTATTTGCCTAACCCTTTACATAGTCACGGCTCCCTAATAGTAAATAATGAAAAATATGTTTACTCTTTCTCCTTGGGTACGTTAGTTGGTGCAGTGACTATGAACGGTGAGCCTACCACTTTAGTATATTTCGCTAACTTCATACTAATAATTCATCTATAAACAGGAAATTATTCTCCTTTACTACCAATGTTAGATATTGAGCCAGTAATCTAGAACTGGGGCATGATTTACCTTCGAATTGGAAGGTTCTTACTTGACATATCAAGACCCCTGTGTCTTGTAGAACTGCACTTTGTGCTGGTGCTCATTTACGAAATGTTCTACGGCGAATCACATCGAATTGTCTGAGACTATGCACCCATTTATATTTCGAATATCAACAATGGATACATTTCATATTGAAATTGATGTTCAATGACACGGTTCCAATGTGGCTAGTAATATCGCATTCCCTCTTCGCAACACTATGATTGCCCCCGTATACCATGCATGAGAACCCTCTTGCAATAATTATCTAGCAATCGTCTGGGTCAACATACTCCTCGGCAATTTTGAAGCGTTGGGCCCTGCTGCGTTTATACGGCTGCAAACTAACGACCATATTCCGGTTGGGAGCGGTCGTGTTTCTCTCGGCAGTCCAAGCAAGTTTTTCGCCAGTTTCAGACTCTAGGGCAACGACATAGGATCCTTCTCTGTCAACCTCAATTCGGAATAAGGATGGCTTCGAGGCAGCTTGTGCGATTGCTCGAGGCCGGTATTCGGGATATCGGAAGTATACTTGTCCGCGCCTGGCACGGATACTGTAGTAGGTCCAGTCGTTGATCTCAGGAGCCACTTCATAACGGGTCCAATAGCGACAGGGACTGCCTGGACCGAACTCGATGCCGTTTGTGGTACCGTTGAGTGTGACGTTGAGTCCACTGGATATGCTTGTGAAGACGGTATAATAGTTAGAGGCGTCAACGCTTGCCACGAGGGCGCAGACGGCTGTAACGAAGGGTACAATTTTCATGTTGTGGCTGAGATTCTTAGTAAGTGGTTTCTGGAGAGAGCAAAAGGAGATTGCCAGGGTGAATGGTCTGAGATTTTGGTAGAGCTGAAGTTAGGAGATTCAGTGTGCCTTCTTATGAAAGGATGATGCAACATTAGGCCAACTATCCTACGCAGGGTATTCTTGCCAGGTTCATGATTCAGAAAAATCACCATGCCGCGTTTATCCAGAGTAGAAGCTCGTATCTCCTGCTGTCAGCATTTAGGATGAGTGGGTATCGGGTATCTCAGCAATCTCGTGTTTGCTTTCACCAGCTGACATTGGCAATGTACAAGGCAAACGGGGATACCTCCATTCTGGGAGTAATCTATTTCGGTTCATACGGCTATCTAATGGCTAGTGATGGGTTATTTATGCATGTCAGATTAATGTCAGAACCTGCTACCTTGCCAAACGACCGGCCCAAGATAAGGGGGGAGGAATTCCATGCTTTCATCCGAGGTGTGGGACCTGCTCCCGCCTGTGATGATCCGGGGAAGTTGCCGAAGTCATGTAAGTAAGCCCGTACTATCAACTAGGGCCCAACCTAATTCTTCGGCGGAAGTGATTTGCAATTCGGAAAATGTACCATGCAATAAACATACACAACCATAACATGGAATTCTTGTTTAGCATGCCATTATTATTTTTACATTTTTATACTTTGTAACCCAATATGGTACATTGTTACTCCAACTTATATTAGGAAGCAATTCAGGTAGCATGGGTTGCCTTGCTATTGAAGACATTGCAACAGTATCATCAAATACCCTAGCCGTCACTGCAGTAAGATCTTAGTCTTGTTTTGATCCTGTGAAATGATTGAAGCCAGGAATCAAAGGCGTAGCTGATCCTTTACACATGTGGCCTATATTTTATACCGATACATGGAGTAACTAGCCGTTGTTACCCCGACGGATAATGCTGGTGCTCATGCTCAGGTTTGGTCAGCATCGTCACATAGTTATTGCTGGGTACAGCGCTCCACAAATTATAAGCACAATCACGCTTCTCAGTCTCGGAAGCATCGAAAGGGCTTGTGTCGGCAAAGAGGATATAGAGGTCATTCCCTCTTTTAACTTCTCTTTCTCCTGTTTTATATCACTGCCTCTCTTTCTTGTGAAGTATACGCTATTGCTCTATCCATTTTACAAGTCCCCCTGATTTACCTATACTTCCTCTCTGAGCTCGCTATAATGCAACTTTTTTCTGTACTTTCGTTGTGTCTTTTCGTATCTGGGGGAAGTGCCCAACTCTATGTTGACTCGAGATCCTCGGCTTCAAACACGACTTCCCTTCTTCAGAACGATGGATATAATCTACGGTACGAATACAGAATGGTTCCTCTGAATGCAGACTTCACCGTTCTCGACGACTTTAACCACGATATCCTCTCCATCGGTACCAATTCAAACGGGGAGGTTGTTGAAGTCAAACCCAACGACGGTCGTAGTCAATGGCACATGACGCGACTGGCGAGCTACACGCATGTTGTGCGCGACAAATACAGCAACAAATATATACACTTTCCGACTCTGAAGGATGGTGCTGTCGCCACTCTTAGCTCTGACGCAGCCACGTTATTTGAAGCAGTGATAGGTCCAAACGTTATCTACAATCTCAATGCAACCGATGCCAACCCTAGAGACGCTCCTTTGTTTTGGACGGTGGAACCACTCAGTGCAACGGACCAACGCCCTGTTCTGAAGCTACGGAAGCCGGCATTCGGAAGAGCTCGTCAGGATTTCCTCATGAAGAAGACCCCACAACAAGGCTCTTAAGTACAAAACATATAGTACTCAATACGTGCAACTTTCGCAGGACCTGTGGGAACATGGGTCAATATACCTACTGGGTTGCATAGCCTTGAGCTTGTCTGAGCTCCTTGATCAATCTTTCGATAGTTAACAGGCCTTTTCTTTTAATGTCCATGTCCAACAAACCTGCCCCTATCATGTATTTTCGATGCAATGGCACCTTTAAGAGTAATATTATATTTCCTCTTCCAGGTCCCTCGCCAAGACTTGTTGCACTCTTTTGCCCCTTTTGAGGCTGGAATAAGGTGATGACTAATGAAATTACCCACAAAAATAGAACATGGCCCTTGCTCCTTCCGATATCCCAGCAAAGCTTAACCTTATGTTTACCACCTGCCATGCACAAAGTCGACATGGCTCCCCAGCTGTAGATCCAGGGAACAGGGAACGTCACGTAATTACATTGAGTTTTTTCTCTACATGAACAAAGGTTCTTTTTGGACCAGCAGTTTATGGTTAAATTCTAATGTTCTCATGGGATTTCTTTCTATAATCCATCAATCTTGTAGGTACAATTGAGTTATAGAGGGCATCCCACCCACTGCTCGTTGCCTGAGTGCAACCCCACCTCCAACCACCGCTACTCTTAGGCCGTGGCGTTTGATTCTTCACATTGTTGCTCGGCTCCTATTTAATTGCTCTTCTTTGGAGGTTTGATGAAGGTGAAATTCTGTCGCTTTCCGTCTGTGTTTTCTCGGAGTTTGATCACATAGCGGTTTGGTTGTTCAGTACTGTGACGTTCCACAGTGAAAAACAGTCCTGGTCCTTCGTGGCGTATGTAAAACTTATATTGGGCATTGTCATATACTGTTGGATCAATGACAGTCGCCGCTGTTTCGCTTACAGTGGCAAGTGAGCCAAGTTTTGGATCGGGGACATGAATGTATCTGTTGCTGTTGCTTTCGCGGATTATGTAGTTGAAGTCAAAAATTTGCTCAAAATGCCATCGTGTAGTGGAGTTTGGTTGAACTTCAAGTAATCCATCACCGCCAACACCAAGGCCGAGAATATGACCATTGAAGTCGTCATAAACAGTGAATGAAGTGTTCAAAGGTTGTTCGATGTAGTAGGTAACGTTAATTGCCGTGGCGGGCCTGCAGGCAAGGAGGAGGAATAAAACGGTAGAAATAAAAATCATTGTGAAATAGAGAACTGAATTTCAATCCAAATTTTATAGATTGCCCCTAGACACAGTACTGTGATGCTCGATGGGAAAGGTACGACGGGACATATGATGTTGGCAACGAGAGGAGGGTGTCAGGTCTATAATGGAGGAGATTTCTAAGTTATCTGCTCACTCGACAAGTATTATAAAGCGGATAAGTCGGACCTTAGCTATGCCATCCCTTAGGTAACCGTCTCGACATTATCCGGTGTGTGATCCCCACTGTGCTGTAAGATGTCAGATATGTCAAAAGTATATCATCTTATTGCAATTGCGGCATAAAGAACATCAGTTCCTGCCACCTGGCTCGGATAGAAGAGGGAATATCATCGCTATGTACATCTTGAGAAATGCCAGACTAAAATCTTACTTGCAGCACCATCGGATCAAGTAGTAAGAAGGGCCATGCAGCACTTCCTAAATTATACAAGTTCTTACTTTCAGCTTGTTTAAACTCTAAGTTATATCACTACCAAGAAAAACAGTACGATAAGACAAAACACACACGGAGCCTGTATATAATTTGCAAGTTGAATGTAATCATACTTACCTATTTTGGATGTAGGTCAAGGGCGATGACTCTGGAAAGAATGTCTCATATCTGTATTAAATCCTTGTAAGCAGGGGCAAAGTAAGAAACTCAAATCTCTTCCAAAGTCGTATATGCACTAGATTAGTTGTCCATGACAGCCGGTTAGAGAAACTCACACGAGGCTAGTTGAGGAGGGTATGGATATATACGGGAATCCGGATAGAGCCACAGTTTGTCTTGTCGTACATATACAACTTGGCTATAAATGCACATTGCTCTCACTTATCGGCATACTTCAGCAATAGTTACTTATACATTATCCCAAATCAACAATCTCACACCAGCAAAAATGCAATTGTTATCATTAGCTATTGCTACTCTCTGTGCATTCGCAGCTAGTGTTTCGGCGCAGTCCCCAAAGCTGTACACTCTCATTACCAGCAAGCAATATGGATTGAATCTCACACACAATTCCGACACCGGTGCCGTCGAATTTGAGAGAGGCAGCTTCTATAGGCATTGGACTGATCATCCAGTAACTCAAGGAGCCCATAACTGGCACTGTTTCCGAGCAAGACAAAAATACGAACTGGATATCATTTACTGGGTCCGCTTCCAAAATTATGTAGCTGGACAATCTGCAACAGCACCCCGAACTTATGGCTACCCCCCTTCGCTATTCGACGTTGAAACCGACGGAGATGTCAGCTATCTAATCTCTCTTGAAACTCCAAATCCGGGGGAAAGACTAGCCTGGACAATCGAACGGAACAATGCCACAGGGAATGCCGAGTTAAAATTACAGCCCTATAAGAGGTCGCCTAGCCAGCAATTCATCATAACTCAAGAGCCAGGAGATGATGAGTTTCCGCCTAGGATACGGTAGTGGTGAGGTATGCATTGTTTATGGCGAGGGTATTACAAGTACATTGGACCGATGTCCCGGAGTTTGTCCAAGATGTTCCAAAATTATATACTCTGAGGTTGATTCGAATGTCTTCCTGCTCGACTTCAAACTGTGATTTGCTTAGATCGTTTCCATTGTGTGTATCCAGCTACCAGCTGTCATGTCATATAATTAAATCTCATCCGGATACAATGAAAGGAATAAGCAAACTTGGCCTCAGGAATGTTTGTCAAACAGACAGACAAGATGAAGTAATATCTTCGAACCTGTTTCGTAAGCGAGTCTTTTATGGAGGCACGAGTATGCGTCTGTCACTCTGTGGTTGCTTCCTGCAGCTTATTGTCCCTTCTGGCTGATCACACAAGCCGGGTTATAACGATGCAATACACCACTCAGGCGCCTGATAGATTGAGGCGAGTCGGAGAACTGTAGCTGTAGGGGTATTATTATTATTATCATTATTTTTAAACTCCGGGTCGGTGGCGAACGTAGTAACATAGGATACCTATCTTTCTCTTATGCCTTTAAGCGAGAAGCCTTTCGAGTCAGTGGAGCCAGGTGTAGTTAGGATTTAGAGTTGGTTACCACGACGACTGAGATGGTGGTGTTTCATCCTTTTCGGGCCTTCGGCTATGAGGTCATAAGTAATGCATAGTTGATACAATGGCGCGCTAGCGAGCGTTGGGCAGAAAAGCTTAGCGGAGTACTCCGTAGATAATAATCTCGTCGTTGGCCCAAAGCAGTTCTCTATTTTGGTTGTTGATGCCCAAGGTGATGGTGTTTTTTGTCGAGTGTGATTTTTGGTCAGCCAACTAACTAGTCTGCCCTGCCCCATAACTATATACTGCACAGTGGTTATATTTATACAAAGATCTTCGAGCTAGACAATCTCAGGGAACCCACAACTGACACTGTTTCTGAGCGACGCAACAATATGGTACAAGATTCTAACGGATCAGAGAGACATCAAGCCTCAAAAACAATAGACAGCGAAAGGGACTGGGAAATTAAAACAGTAAACGATCGAAGACCTAAAAATCTTCCAGGGCAATTGGTACCTAGGAAGCAGTGCAGAGAGTAGACCAGAAAATAAGTCCAGAAAAGAGGGGAAGGGCCAAAAGGCTACCGAAACTCTAACAAGGGAAGTAGATAGCAGAAAGGAGCGACGAATTCCAGTTCCAGCAGAAGGCCTTGAAGCGAGCTTATGAATAGTATGAACGATGCTTCCAATAATCAATAGCGAGGGAAAGAAGAACAAAACTCCAAAGGTAGCCGCCGGTATATGACTCGAACAGGTCTCAACAGATCACAAGCAATGCAACACGAACATGATCCAAACGGTAAACACAAAAGATCGGGTAATGTACAGTTTATGTACACAAATACTGGAGGTAGGTAGCCTGTACCATTTAAGCAAAGGCTAGTGTCGCAAGGTATTATAGTATTATACTGCAGGCCATCTGTTTCGGAGCCCGTCAGTCCAGCGGGTATATAGAACATCAGCAAGCTGTTTAGTATGCTCCATTCCAATCGGGTGTTGCCCAGCCATGGTGGATCCAGAATTCCAGTTCTGTTCTGACTGAACCTGAGCTGATTGTCTTCGTCTGTGGCTTTTTAGATGTGGGTTATTCTGAGCAAGGACCAGTTTTGGCTTTTGTGGCGTTTCTGGAGCTGGCTTCGGAAGTATGGCTGATAGTTTCGGATCACTAAGAGTAGTTAGCAAGGGTTTCGTGTATTCACGGGTTACAAGGGGAACTACTTACGCTTGAAGTTTCTCAAAAGAGGACTTAACAATGTGATATAGTCCTTCGGGGTCAATCATCTCGAGATCACTGAAAGCTTCTGCCAGTCGCGATATTGCCTCTCGCTTCTCTTGGTCACTGGTATTTGCCAACACCTCCTGGCAGGTAAGCCCAATGCCAGAATTATACATCCTCCGGCCTAAGATTGCTTCTTTGCTGTTGGGCTCGGTGAATAGCGTTTTAGGCATAGAGTTCTCATTCATTCCCGGAACATATCCGGAATTGCCATCAAGGGAGTTTTGCCTATCGGAGACTCGACGGAATTGTCTCACTGTTGAAGGTGAATTCCCAAACGTCATATCCAAACCGAGAGGCTGCTTGACGCTACTTGATCGACGTCTAGTGGAGCGCTTTGACGGTGTTCTAGCTACCGTACCGCGGGTGCGACGAACAGTTGAGTTTGCGACAGGCTTAGGACCAGAAAATTCGCTTTCCAAGGTTAGATTGTACATGGATTCTGATGGCTCATAAGCATCTTCTGGGTTGGAAACTGAAGGTTGATTCTTTATATGATGGCTCTTTGACGGGGCAGGGGTACCGGGTTTTATCGTGTCAAACACCCAAGCGTCATCATCGGTATTCTTATTTGTAATTGTATCCCTACACTGGTGTTAGCAACTCGAATATAATAGCCAAGGGCGTGGTTCCATACATTGGTTCCGCGTAGTATTTTATATTAGCCGCAAGGCCTTTTGTAGCTTCCCATTCTTGTCGTCGTTGTATGAGTTCTTGGAGAGCCTCGGTCTTGCCAGCGCTACGGATAAACTTATGTTTGAGGAGCTCCTTCGCGGTAGGACGCTTATCAGGATCTTTCTCAAGGCACTGGGCAATGAAATCTTTGAGTTGCCAGCTGTAGGCTGCACCTTCTAACCGTGGAGCTGACGCCTTTGGTATCAGAAACAACACCTTCATCGGATGCGTACTGGCGTGTGGTGGCTCGCCGTTTATCATTTCCATTGTCGTGATACCAAGTGACCAGATATCGGCCTTGAAATCATATCCAGCTTGCTGAATAACTTCTGGTGCCATCCAAAATGGGGTTCCGACGAAGGTGTTGCGTTGCGATTTGATGTTGGTAAGTTGGGCAGCAACGCCAAAGTCTGCCAGCTTTACCTTCCCGGTATGTGACAGAAGAACGTTCGCCGCCTTTATGTCGCGATGGATCTTGCCCTCCTGATGGAGATAATCTAATCCGAGAAGCAGTTCACGGCAAATGATCGCGATGTGTGCCTCGTTAAACACGCCTGGTTTGAGCTGCATCCGCGTTAGGATCACATAACTTCCGTAATGCATAAGAGTAAACATATCCTCACCAGATCGAGACAAGAGCCTCCTCCCAAATATTCCATCACAATCCATAACTTGTATCCTCGGAGGAAACTGGTCTTGTACTGCGTGACATAAGGACTGGCGCAGGTCGACAGAACTGTGATCTCTTGTTGAATTTCTTGTATATCATCGTCGCTGGACTCGAGATCAATCTAGACCGTGTAAATACCAATCAGTTATGGCCTTGTCAGTTCAGTAATTCCAGTTCATAACATACGTGTTTGATGGCAACAATTTCGCCCGTAGCTCTGTCAATTGCTTTGTAAACAGTTCCAAAGCTCCCACCTAGTAGTAGTCGATGTCATTAGCAGGATTCGAGACGTGATCAGTGGTAACCTGTGCAAATATGCATACTTCCAAGCTCCTCCAGCATCTGGTACTTCGCTGCCATCCCACTTTCGTCCGCCATTGCTGTGAGATGCGAGCTCTCTCCGCCCCCTTTTTATTGTCTTTGTCTCAAAGAATAGAGGAAAGCACGGCACGCAAACCCTCAGGATAGGGAACGCCGTTATAGAGCGAGTGATGTCGACGCCTCTGTCCCTCGAGAGCTGCAGCTCGACGAGTCCTGGATTAAGATGATGAAATAAAATACTAATTTTTCTGCATATCTCCCTCAAGGTCGTCAACATGTTGTTGTCTATGGCAACAGCCGCAACTTTAAAAAGAAGTGCCAGAGTTTGGAATAGTTTGCACGTGATGTTGACGTAAATTTCTTTTTTTATGTTTACCGAAGTATTTCTACCATGCAAGGAACAGAACCGAGAGGCAAGGATGTTGCTAGTGATACGAGATGCTTTTGCAGGGAGATGACGGTGTCTATAGTTTGGTAGCGAGGCATGAGACTGCCGGTTATATATATTTATATGGGTTCATTATCCCGTTCTATTATGGCAATGTTAGTCGAAACATCACAGCCAGCCATCACAGCCAGCGGGGAGGAAGATGAGTGACTTACCGGGTCGTAGAGCTTCTTGAGCTGTTGCATCAATTTTACCATCGAGTCATTCTTACTATAGCCAATATACTCCTTCTTTGCTATCCCAAGACCGTGTTCCGCGCTTATACTGCCATTGCGCTTCGCTATCCATTCATACACCCAGGGTTCGATCGCCTTCTCGACTTCCTTGCTATACTGGCGCACAGCAACATTCAGATGAAGATTGGAATCACCCATGTGTCCATAACCAACAACCTCATGAACTGGGAAGCTGTCATCATTTCCAATGAGACCGGCTTTTGAGAGACGGTCTCGCGTGTCATCAACAAGCTGGTACAACTCTGCTAGCGGTATCGACACGTCGTACTTGTACGTGCCACCAAGATGACTGAGCGACTCTGTGACACCCTCTCTCCAGCGCCATAGGGCTTGTGCTTGGGACTCGTCCTGGGCCAACACACCATCTGCGACAATACTCTCTCCCATGACATGCTCCAAGAAGGCCTCGAGTTTTGCATTGTCATGTTCGCCATTCGAAGCACTTGTCTCAACCAAGCAGTAAAACGGATATGACCCTTCAAGCGGGTGTTTTAAACCCGTAACCTTACGGACGATTTTTTGACTCTGTCCATCCATCAGCTCGAAGGCAGATAGGATTTCCGATAGCTGGCCCTTAGCTTCCAGGAAGGCCTTGCGAACATGTTCAAAACTTTCTAGACCAAAAAAAGCGACATTTGTTGCCTTTGGTCGTTGAGGGCATATTATCGAAACTCCAGTTATGATCCCTATTGTCCCTTCGCCGCCGATGAACAGTTGTTTTAGATCGTATCCAGTGTTATTCTTCCTTAGCAGGGACATATCTTCCATTATAGTCCCATCAGGCAATACCGCTTCAATTCCAAGGACGTTTCCATGTAAACTTCCGTATCGAAGTAAACGGAGACCTCCGGCGTTCGTTGCAACATTGCCGCCAATTTGACACGAACCCTTCGCACCTAGATCCAGGGGGAATATGTGCTTTCTCTCCGCCAGGTAGTTATCAGCAACCTCCAAAATTACTCCAGCATCAACAGCCAAGACTCCCGAATTCTCGTCAAAAGATCGAATGTTGTTCATGCGAGAGAGGTTCACAACAATCTCATCGAAAACAGGGACCGATCCTCCGACGAGGCCTGTATTTCCGCCCTGAGGCACGACGGCGAGCTTCTGCGAATTACAGTATTGAAGTATTTTGCTCACTTCTCCTGTCGTCTTTGGTCTCAGCACCAGTTTTGTGTGGCCTCTGTACTTTTTCATCCAGTCGCGGTTGAAGGGTTCGATATCGTCCGTTGCATCGGTCGTTACTCCATCCACAACAGCCGAACCTTCTCCCAGAAGCTCCTTGAAATACTGAACATGTTCTCCGGTCAATTGGGCAAAATTAGGGTTTCGTTTCAGTTTTGGGTATGCATCGGTAGTATATTTTGTTGCTTTTGAGGTTGGCGCATTGGCTGTCTCAGGAAGATGCCGGCTTGTCGAAGAAGAGAAATGGGCGATAGCAGGACGAAGGGCAGGGTAATTCGCGAATGTGATTCGGGCTCCCGTCGCCCCAGCGCGACGGAGAGCGTATGACAGCCTCCTTGAACTCAACATCACCGAAGGCTCCTGTGATATGCGAAGGCCGGAAATCCCTGGCTTGACCGTGTTGCATGAAGTTGTTGAGATCAAAGAAGCAAACTGCCGACCTCGGAATTAAATCCCGTGATCGGGCCTGGGCGCGGGAAGAAGCTTGAGCCTCATCTCGGCTTTTCCTCTTTCGACGTCAGTTTCTAGTTATTTTTAGCTATTAACAGGCAGTCTCAAGATTGACAGGGTTAATATCCCGATTGCTACTATCTATTAGATGCTATTGGGATATGTTATATTTTAGCCGGTAGAGAAGATCCAATTGCCCTGATGTTAACTAATATCCGGTGGTGCATCTGGGTGGTTTCTCGATGTCCACACAACAGGGCTCTCATAACAATCCGGTCTCCAGGCTCACATTAAGCAGGGGTACTAAAATTCTGAGTCTGTATGAATTTTCTACAGTCTACCTAACCATAAGAGATGAGAGACTACTACTAATCTATCTCTTCATGATCCTGGAATGGCCATTTCTGCAAAATGTCTTCCCGATCCTGCTCCGTCTCAGCAATCTCTAGCATATGTGCTTTTACATGAGCCATTCGCTCTGCTGCTTCTTCGTACATTTCGCTTGGTACCCAGCCGTCCACATTTATCCCAATAGCATCCCTAAGATTTTGCATTTGAGTATTCGCGGTCTTTTGTTCCGCATCTAGGTTCAGGCATTGTTTAACCTCTTCTGGTGTATATTTTAAAGGGTACTGTGTGTCTTTCATATTAGCAGCTGCAATCCCCGGCCAGTAGGAAGACATCTGGATGAGGGTTGCCTTAAGTGTTGTGTTATCACCTTCCCAGGGGCGATTGACGACATCATATAACCGGCTCCGCATCATACCGCTATAGCTTCCCATCGTACGAAAGTGGTTCAAATTATAGCGGCTGGTAAAGCCGAGGTAATAGTAATGAGTTTGTCTCCTTCGATACATTTCTTGTTCCAGCTCTTTTTCATCGTCGGGAAGCGAGTTAAAATCCTCCCTTAACGCAGGGAATTTAAAATTCTCTGAGTCTTCATCTCCATAGTTCTCAAAGTACCTTGGAATCTTTGCTTGGACAAAAAGAGGAAGGATTGAAGTGTGTTCCCAGTCAATAATGCCGCTGATTTCCCCAGCATCGTCTATAAATATATTATTCGGTGAGAAATCTGGGTGACGAATAGTTGGCTCATTAAGGAATTCCTGACTTGGAATTATATGCGGAGCGACTGAAAGGAAGTCTTCGAGGTTACGGATTTGCACCTCCGGATTTACTTTCTCGTTACCATACAGTCGCCTATATAGAGGCTCTCTAGGGTATCTTGGGGCCCCAAAGGCACGAAGCCACTCTAGTTCTCGGAGTCCAATAGAATTTAGCAATTCAGCAGGCAGCTTCCCTATACCGTGTTAGCCATATAGTATCTTCATTGACATACATTGAAAGATCATACAAGGGCCTTTGTTAGTTTTCAATTCTCCTCGCTTGTGATACCACCATAGGAACTCTGTGGAAGGCCCGACACAAAAGGTGTTATTGTCAGGGAGAACAACAACGTCAGTGCCGTGCTGTAAGGAGTCTGTAAAATAAAGGCTACCAAAAGATGGGAGCTTAAGGTTAAAAAGGAGGCTTTCAATGGCAACAATCTTTTCCATGGCCGATTTCCGTTCATCGAAGTTCATTGAATACCATGTCGCTTCCAGTTCCTTCCCCCTGGCCTTCTCCATTATGACATACTCTGCCCCAAGCGGATTAATGGCTGGGGAACTGCTCCAGTCCAGAACCTTGGGTATAGGAATGCCCTGCAGCCGAAGGTATTCAATCGTTGCAACCTCACTTGCAATCCCATAGGTAGGCGGAATGGTACATGGATAGGGTAACCGAGCAATAACTGCCAGTCCATCTTCGAATTTGGCTTCAAAGACACGGTATGAGCCGCCTTCGCCAATCTTAGAGAACTCTGTAATGTCATCTTCTGGCCGAGCTACAGACTTTGCGATGATATTTAGCAGTACATGCAGATTAAAATGCAGATGACGCTCTGATAGGCGCTTAGCTTCATTGTACCTTAAAAAACTGTTTAGCAATTCTGCTACTTATTTGTTGGTCAATAAGTTACCCAAAAGAGATCACTCACATCCATCTTCCAGATGTATAGTTGTAGAAGCTATGTCTCGAATCAAAGATGTCCTTGGTGGTTGATCCAGAACAAGAAGATACCTGTCGTATGCGAGCTACAGAAGACTTGGGCCATTGTCCCGCAGCACAACACGCTCTCAGTCTACAGAAAAGAAATAATTTTTTCATGTCTCCTGCGGCACAGTAGTCGAGTCCTCAGGGTTTGGATATCTTCTATCGTCCATGTTTAGGAGTCGTTAGTTAGCTAGGTAGACCAATTTCTGGTTCAGGATGGAGAATTGAATCCCCGACTTACGTTTCGCCCCAAGTGTCCCGTCTGGGTTGCCCCTTCCCTGTATCTAACAGACAACGGGTAACGATAGTTCTTAGGGCCTAGCCACGTAATCCAGAGCTATCGCTATCCTTAGGCTTGAAGTTTGCTGTATTGTTAGCTAAAGCCCACAACCATCTACAATATTGCAACATAGAAAATTCACCCTTAATCAAAATTGCTGTTTTAGGCCTCCATTTCAGGTCTATAGTTTCGCTAAATCTGTACCGTTTATTACTTCAAGCTAGCAATATACTCAAGCCCCCTCTTCTTTGCAATCTCTTTGACATATTCTTCGCCCTTTTCACCAAATATATCTACTCCCCAGAAGAGAGGTTGGCTGGCTCGGGCATTACGATCAAGCGCATTTATTTCTTCCATTGCGGATTGTGATAATTCAAAGTCTATATGCCAGTGCGTTAGAAATCATCCTGACTTGCATCACATCAATAGAAAGGGGCGCAAAGGCAACCAACTGACCCTTGAAGTTGTCGATAATTCGTTCAGGAGTAACACTTTTGGGAAGGACCACGGTGCCACGTTGGACATGCCATGCGATGAGGACTCGAGCAGAACTTACTCCATGTGCCTCCGCGATTTTTTGAATCTTTTCATCGTCCATTGCTCTGCAAACTACTTAGTCTTTACCGACGAAAGTCCTGGGACGAGTTGTGTGATATCATACCTAGGCATGTTGTGAAGATTGTTTCCCAGGGGACTGTATGCTTCCAACAGAATGTTCTTTTCGCACAAGTATTTCTTTAGATCATCCTGTTGAAAGTATGGGTGCGCCTCTACCTGGTTCACTGCCGGGGGAATTTCGGCGCTTTCATCCTTGTTAGACTGATATAAGAGAATACAGCACGGGAAGATTGTGCTATTTGGCAGACTCACTATGAAAGTAGGTCCTCGATTCTCTCTTTGCTAAAGTTGCTCACTCCAATGCTCCTTACTTTGCCCTTCTTAACTAGGGATTCCATTGCCCTCCACGTATCTTTGATGGTAACTTTATTGTCCAAAAGAAGTTGACCCGTTTCGGTATCCTTTGGAAACGCTGCTTCCCCGGGAACAAAGGCCACAGGCCAGTGCATTAAGTAAAGATCCAAATAATCAACTCCAAGGTCCCGAAGAGTCTTATCGCAGGCAGCCTCAACAAATTCGGGCCGGTGGTGGGTATTCCATAGTTTAGAAGTCAAGAAAACCTCCCCTCGAGGAACTCCGGAATTCTTCAAGCCCAGGCCAACTTCTGTCTCATTTTTATAGGCAAATGCGCCATCGATATGCCTGTATCCTGCCTTGAGTGCTACCTCGACCGCTTTCTCAACTTCGTGCGGTTTAGATTGCTGTCAATTAGTTATGGTTGTGTTAACTAGCAGGTTCCAACCAAAATCATCACAAACTCTTCGGTTGTTCCGGATGCATATACTAACCCATGTTCCCAAGCCCACTGCCGGTATCTTATACCCGGAATTGAGAGTGAAGGTGACTTTGCTTGCCATTTCCTATTGTGTCTTCCAGGGAATCCCTTGCTCGGAGAATTTGTGTATTCAACCAGAGGATCTGGGATTGAGCGGCAGGTGTGCCTACTTTTATAGACGACACTGCTATTCCGAAACCCCTCACTTTCCCTAGGAGAAACCGCCATAAAATTAGTTACCCCACACTTGCATGCCTTTGCATACCCTGAGCACGAAGAAGCATGCCATCGTTTACCGAAGCCAATTAGGTTGATTTTATCCATGGAGTTGGTGCAACTTTTGTCATTATTGAGTAATCAGTCCATGCATGTACTTGTTCGTTTATTAACTCTTGCATCTTCCACCAGCATCCCCACTTGACCGGCTCATTGGATAGTTACCTTCGCCCACTCCTTTCCTTGTCACTGTATTCGTTCGATAATCGGCCCGGAAAGGCCGGTTCTACGGGCAAACAAGGTGTTGAACCTCTGGAGACCCCAGGAGTGGGCATTCTCTGACCGCCTGGCTCGATATCATATGCAGCATTGCCATCGTTGGCATATACAGCGCCCGTATATAGTTGCCACCGGGGTTTGAATCCGGCTAAAATGAATGCCATCATCTGAAGCCGAAAATACCACCCGCCGTTCAAAAAGAAAAGAATGCCGGTGAGAGGTTAATTAGCTTGTTAGTGTCAACATGTGCTACTTGCTATAATTAGTTCTCTATTATTTATGTCCAGGGGAAGCTAAGCACTCACAACATCGAAAATCTGCTTCAGCCCGTTGATATATTTTTTACTGTTAATTCTGATAGTTGTCTGCTTCAGAGCTGAGGCACTGACGCCCGTCAATGGTCCACTAAAGGGCATTTTCAAATACTGGTAGCAGAGTTTCCCTTGCCAGGACGGAATTAATCCACACGAATGTGAAGTTAAGTTGTGGAAACCACAGTATTCTTGCCAGAGGTCAATATTATGGCGATGGAATCGGTCCCTAGTCAAATAAGCAGAGAGTTGTTGTGTAGGAAGAGTGGTGTAAATGAATAGACCGCCCAAGCCGCGCGCTTAGCTTGGCGCGCGGATTGCTTGGACGGAGCTCCAAGGCACCCGCAACTCACGTCAACCCGTAACTCATCTATCTGTCTGCTGTGAAAGCTCGCTCAGCAACGCACCAACCTACCACGCCGCCATAAAAGCCACGATAGCCTTCTTGCCTGTTTGTATCCTTTATTACCGACTTTTTATCCCGAGTGGTGGCCAATTTAAAAGTTCAGCATGGCTTCAGGATACGACAGAGCTCTTTCAGGTAGGTAGAGCACCCACCAGGTTCAATCACCAGCCCGCTAACAATTATCTTACAGTCTTTAGGTATTGCTTCACTTGTTGTTCTAGCGGGTTTCTTCGTCTCTAACCTGTCACTATAGTCCCGATGGACATGTCTTTCAAGTAGAGTATGCCTTGGAGGCTGTCAAGCGAGGTAAACAATACCCTTTCTGCCTATAGCCCTGCAGGTCAGGTTCCGCCAAACTGACACCGAGTAGGCACTTGCGCTGTTGGAGTGAAAGGTGAGGGCATTGTGGTGCTCGGTTGCGAGAAGCGTTCGGCGATGAAGCTACAAGATACACGAATTACACCCTCGAAAATCGGTCTCATTGACAACCACGTTTGTCTCGCCTTTGCTGGTCTTAATGCCGATGCTAGAATATTGGTCGACAAAGCTAGAGTAGAGGCTCAGTCACACCGACTTACGGTTGAGGACCCGGTGACGATTGAGTATATTACGAAATATGTTGCTGGTGTCCAACAACGATACACACAGAGTGGTGGTGTCCGTCCTTTTGGAATCAGTACCCTGATTGTTGGCTTCGATAACGGTGACAAGACACCCCGACTCTACCAGACAGAACCCTCCGGCATATACTCTGCATGGTGCGTTGATCTCGGGTCTAAGATAAAAAAAAAATATATAGTATGATGCGCAATGAGCTAATGCTCCAGTTTAGGAAAGCCAACGCCATCGGCCGATCTAGCAAGACCGTCAGGGAGTTCCTTGAGCGAAATCACAAGGACGGTATGGACCGGGAGGCTACTATCCAGCTTACTATTAAATCTCTTCTTGAGGTTGTGCAGACGGGTGCGAAGAATATCGAGATTGCCATCATGGCCCCCGGAAAGCCAATGGAGCTTCTCCCTAACGACGAGATTGAGGCCCATGTTAAGAGCATAGAAGCTGAGAAGCAGGAAGAGGCGGCCAAAAAGAAGACTGGCAGGACTCCTGGCACGGGAACTGCCACTCTATTGCCCAGACAGTCTGGCGAAGGCTCCTCTAGCTGAAGCGCGGCAGATGGCTATGGCGTTGAGGAGTAAACGAACATCAAGACGAATACAATTTTATCAAAAGAAAAAGATTTATCTTCTTCTATTACGGCCTGCTCTTATATGGTATAAATAATTGTATCTATCCCTTTTGAAGAGGCACCCGTTCTTCGTGTACGTCGTAAAACATCATACGGTCGCTCTATCCAAGTCTATTTGGCGCATCCTTCACATCAAATATCGACCGTTCTGCCTCCGCCCTTACTCTCTCGTCCTTCAGCATCCTCGAGTCCTTTCGCGGATTCTCTCCTTCTACCTTCACAGCTGGCTTTGGCGTAAGGGCGTCTATAACGAAATGGTTATCGCAATGTGGGCAGTACTCGTCGCTACATCCAGCAAAATGTCAGATGGTCAAAACTCCAACAGGTTAAACAGTGACAGTAACGCACCTCTCTTCAAATTCATTGGCATCCTTTCTAAAACACTTCTTACACTTCTTGCAAGCAAGAGTCTAGTATAGTCGTTAGGTACGCCTGATCCTCCCTCTCGTTTGGTATCTTCAGCTCACCATCTCTGTCGAGGGAAGTAGCTGGTGGGTTTCCTGCTCCCTGTGACAGTCCGCGCAGTCGAACCATTTACGGCCTAACAATGTAAGCATAGCACTCCCCCCAGGTATCGTTTTATTCGGCGAGCTTACAGCATGGCGATCGAACCGCGACTTGAGCGTTAAGGACGTGTTTGCTGTTATGAAGCATGCGGGTTAGCGGAGGCCGTTTCGTACACAAGTGAGCAGCAACATCGAGTATCAGACATACCACATCTTGACGACACAGGATGGTCCCAGAGAAACAGGCTGTTGTGCACTGGAAATCCGTAAAAAATGGCAGACAAGTGGTTATCCCACCAACTTGACCGGGTTGCGGGTGGGCTGTCAAAAGTTCATCCAGCGACTCCTGGAGATTCTGATATTTCCTGCCATCCGATGCCCGCCAAGAGGGCCACAGATGAAGAATCGGACTGAAATAGCTGGCAGACGACAGTCGGAATACTTTGAAATATTACTCCAGCCTACTTCTATTCTCTATATCACGATCTCAGGCTCGACAACCAGATGCCCGACCAAAAAGGGGCCCACAGATTTTATCTCCAGCCATAACTAGCTACCCTGTAAACGTGTAAATGACCCAGTCAACGATGGTAACGGCACATCAACTCTTCCTATGCCGGCGACTCCATCTTGATCTCCTCTGACATCGACTATTGGGATATTCATATAAAGGCCGCCGGAGCCAGCTACTTCCGTCTGGCGCCATCAGAAAAAAAAAAGCGCCCAGAAACACAGAAACAGCCCCTATTTAAATAACTAGGCCTGGGCCGCCAGGAACAAAAATCTTCTTCATCGGCCTAGACCAACGAGATCAGGATAACCTGAACATATCCGTGGGCTAAAGATGACAGCCTCACCTGTGGAGAAGAAGTATGACTTTGGCGGACCGTAAGTTTCTCCCCCGGCTCGATACATCTATGTCCTCCCTCAGGTTGGCTGACGATGATACCTGCAGACCGGGTGCGGCAGCCATAACATTTGGCCTTCCGGTGCTGCTGCTCTTCTTTGCATTCGGGTGCAACGATGTGACTGGCTGTCCGGTGCCGTCACTGCTGTACCCGAAGACATTTACCTGGGAGCAGTTCAAGCTGGAGAGCGGATGGCCGGCCGGGGGCATCTGGGACCTTTTCAGCTGGAACGTTACCGCTGTCGTGTTGGGCTACTATCTGGTCAGCTTGGTCCTGTGGAAATTTCTACCAGCGCAGGAGATCAAGGGAACGAAGCTCGTTCACCATGGGAAAGGATTGGATTACCGCTTCAACGGTGAGTACTTGTTCTCTTGACTGTGCGCGGAGACCAGAGCTGACGGAGTATAGCATTCTCATCAAGTATTGTACATTTGGCTGTCTGTGCCATTGGAACATACTTCCAGGGCGCCAATTTCTTCGTCTGGACGTATATCACAGACAATTACGTGCAGCTGCTCACGGCCAACATTGTGATAGCCTATGCAATCTCTGTCTATGTCTATCTCAAGAGCTTCAGCGTGGATACCAATTATCCTAACAAGGACCTGCGTGAGCTGGCTATCCGTGGAAATACAGACAATACCATCTATGACTTTTATATCGGCCGCGAGTTGAATCCTCGTGTCACTCTTCCTCTTTTCGGTGAAGTGGATCTCAAGACCTGGCTAGAGCTGCGTCCAGGCCTTACCGGCTGGGTCCTGCTGGACCTCGCCTTTGTCGCAAAGCAATACCGTACTTATGGGCGGTTGTCGGATAGCATTGTCTTTACCGCGTTTGTGCAGACGTACTATGCTCTTGACGGCCAACACAAGGAGTCGGCCATCTTGACTATGATGGACACTACCACCGACGGACTTGGATTTATGCTTACGTTTGGTGATATTGTCTGGGTTCCGTTCCTGTACTCAACTCAGTGCCGCTATCTCTCCGTATATCCGGTACACCTTGGTTGGGCGGGCGTCGCAATTGTTAGTGCCGTGTTTGCTATGGGCTTGTACATCTTCCGAGCATCAAACACCCAGAAGAACGTCTTCCGCACACGCCCAAATGATCCGAGTGTGGCTGGGCTATCTTATATCCAAACAAAGCGAGGAACCAAGCTGTTGACATCTGGATGGTGGGGCATATCCCGCCATATCAACTATTTTGGCGACTGGTTGCAGGCTTCTCCCTTCAGCTGGCCTACGGGCTTAGCCGGTTACATGATCTTGCCAGCCGGGAGTGCTGCTGCTGCTGCTGCTACTCAGCAGACATTCACCATGTTGGACGGCAGGGAGGTAGTTCAGGGGGAAGCGAAGGGCTGGGGTATTATTTTTACGTACTTTTACGTGCTTTACTTTGCCATCCTGCTGATGCATCGTGAACGACGAGACGACGGGGCATGCTTTAAGAAGTATGGTGAGGACTGGAACAGGTACAAGGCTATTGTCAAATGGAGGATTCTACCATGGGTTTATTAGATGGACGTCGGCGGGATCAGGTTTAGACTTGGAGTAATACAGCGACTTAGAGGCCGGGTTATATAGATGATGGCATGCAACATAATCTTCTACGAAGCACACTTTTCAATGCGTATACCCCCTGTATTCATAGACCATATGTAGCTAACAATAGATCTATGAATCACATTCTAACATTGTAACTTCGCCCATACTGTACATATGTCTTTCCAGCGCATCTCTCTTATCCTAGACCTCGGTATCTGGATATCATCACACTCACAGCCCTGTCTCCATGACCCTGTAGCCGTTGGTCACACACCCTGATATCCATGCATACAATGACCGGCACGACGGGTAAGAACAAGCTCAAGCTTTGGCCCCTTACAAGCCACTCTATCCAACACTATTCAAAAACCTCCTTTAATGCATAAATATAGTAAAATATGTTGGATATCAATAAACCTAGTTAGTAGCTGGTGCTGCACCCCCCTAGAGCATCACCCAAGCTATGCGTGGCAATAGGCCTTTTGCTAGGACACGGTGCGTGGCATCTGCGCGGCCAGCAGGGGGCCTGTGTGGGGGCGGCCGTGGCGCGTGGCAGTAGTGCCTGGCCCGCTGGTGACGTCGTCCTCCTCGTCTCCGCTGCTTGAACTAGCCAAACCTCCAAAAAATAATTCCAATTAGTTATATTTACCAAACATCGACCGACCTCGCGCTGCTGCTCTGCTGCTAACCACCAGCCTCCTCCGCTGCCTGCGCTGCTGAGATGAAAACGCCCGTCTACGACTCTCGCTGCCTGGTTCGATCGTTCAGAAAAAGCAAAGACGGAGGCACCTCGCCATAGGGTGGTGTGTCCAACTGCAAGACTGCCTCCCTCCCTCTCGGCAGCTGGAGGACCCCCGGATGAGCCACCACCACCACACCTCCCTCCTGGCCAACCTACCGACGCACACGTCTCGAAGCCTTTAGTCTCCTGATCCTGGGATGTTTAGCTCCGACTGCGCCGCCTGCTGCTCTACTTAATCGCCTGTCTCGCCCTTGCTGGCCGGTGTATGGATACTACTGCTTTGGCCGAGTTCGCTGAGACAGTCTTGGACGGCTGCCTTGGAACGGTGGTGATTCTATTCGACCTACGCAGCTTGCGGCTACCACCAGCTGTTTAACTATGAATGCAAATGATGAAGATGGAACGGACCAGCAGTCTATCGTCAGTCGCAAAAATCCCTGTTCTGCCTTTCTATTATATGTTGAGAAGCTGTGGATACTAACTAGCAATGACTTCCACATGTTCAGAAGCCGGTCTCGTCGCTGCTATCACACTTCGAGAACCTCTCTCATACCAAACGTGAAGCTCAGGATGGGCCGGGATCGCTGCTAAAATCACCGCCAGCAGCAGATAATGTCGCGACAGGCCGAGTTTCCTTGGATCTGCCTCGATCAAACACATCATGGGGTGGTTCCCAGCGGCCGAGTCAGGGCTTCTTGCGGCCCCAACAGACTGGAGACTCCCCTACCCGACGACCCCAGTCACGCCCGCTATCTATGAACTTACAATCCTCGCCTCCTGGACGGCCGATATACACTGCGGAATCGTCTCGAGCTCCGCCGCAACCAAACTTCTCGTACAGCCAGAGCCTCCCGCATACCCAGAGCCGCCCACCCCACGCTTTTTATGCGCCTAATGGTCATGCGACATCAAATGAGCCCTCCAGCAGCCCTCCGTCATCCTCGCGCACCTCTACACGCCCGACGACACCGCTCGACAGCCCGTCACACTCCGTGTCCATAGACATCAGGCGTACTACTCCAGTGAGCCAGCGGACTGGGCATGTCGGGAAGAGCACTTCGGTACCACCGCCCGTGAATAGAGCGGAGAAGCCAAAGATTCCTCTTCGGAAGCCAGGTCTCTCACCCGGACATGATGCCCCAGCCTCGAATACTCTTGCTCCGCTGCCGTCATCCCAGCGTACGTCGATGGATGATAGAATATCACCGTTTAGTACCCCTCCTAGCAGCCCGGAGAAAGGACCTGGAACGCCAAAGCTCAACGGAGTCCTCGAGCCATTGAGTCTGGGTGAAGCCCATGTCACAAGTCGAATACAACAATCGCAACCAGCTCCGCGGCCTTCACCGGGACCAATTTCCAGAGAAGGGCCTCCGGTATCAAGGCTAACGAAGGGTAACCTGATCAGTGGCACTGTTCCAAACGCAATATCACCTCGTCTACCTCCAGCCGTCGGCGCAAAAGCTGCAGCTGCTATCCCTATTCCACAGCCCTTTAATCGGCCAAATGACGACGATGATCAACCCGTCCGGCAGAATGCGCAGGGGCGACGCCCTTCTCCTGCGCCACCCCGTAGGTTGGACACATCAAGGGCTGCTTTGGGGCTGCACAGGGAAGATCTACCCAGTCCTCAACGAGTAGTATCTGCCGTCGAACCTCAAGCTCCAAACCCATACAAACTGCCCCCAAGGTCATTGAGCATCAAACATTCTAAACCGACACCTCCCCCTCCCCCGCCTCCTCGAAGAGAAACAAGTAATCTCTCTGTCAAGTCAAATCAAAACACAAACCGCCCTCCGCCGCCTCCCTCGAACCCTCCAACTCGCTATCGACCGCCAGTAACTGCAACTACCAATGATAAGGATGCAATCAAGTCTCTAGAACAGCTCACACGCCGCCCGGAGCCCGTTGTTGTCACTGATACAGACATCCATCCGGATGCTACCCTTACAAACCGTCGTCCTCCTTTTTTCAGGTCTGGAGCGGCAGATGTGTACACTAAGTATGATACTCGGGTATTTGATGTATGCGGACAATACGCATGCACAACAGGCTTCTATACTAGGGTTTGGGATCTTGTAACGGGGGAGATGGTCATGAGTTTAAACCACGGTGAGACAGTGAAAGGCTCTGCAATTGCATTCAAGCCAGGCAGAACTGTTGATGAAGAAGGAGCTATAATATGGATTGGTACCACCGCCGGGGAACTACTGGAGGTTGACGTCAGGACTCAGGCGATTCTTAACACGAGGCCAGCTCACTCTCGTCGGGAAATTATCCGGATATACAGATACCAAAAGGAACTCTGGTCTCTGGACGATGAAGGAAAACTTCTAGTATGGGTCCCAGATGAGTCAGGTGCCCCGAACCTTCAATACAGTTACAACCACCCGTATGACCGCATGGTAAAGGGGCATACATTTTCAATGGTTGTCGGAGACACCATCTGGTATGCCACTGGCAAGGAAGTGCGGCTCTACAGACCCCACGCACAAGATACCGCCTTTCAAGTGCTTACATCACCTCTGGGTAAACATCATTCAAGCGAAGTGACCTGCGGAACAATGACCACGAGTAACGGTGGTATGGTATACCTTGGGCATGCAGATGGCAAAGTAACAATATACAGCTCAAAAGACTATGCTTATCTTGGTACTGTCACCGTCAGTATGTACAAGATTAGTTCCCTAGCTATGGTCGGCGACTATCTATGGGCGAGCTACAAGACCGGCATGATCTACGTATACGATACCTCAACGAACCCGTGGACAGTCAAAAAGGATTGGAGCGCTCATAACCATGGGGTTTGCGGGATAACACTTGACCTGAGCTCAGTGTGGACTGTTAACAAGCTCCAAGTTATATCACTTGGTGTTGACAACTATCTTCGTATTTGGGATGCCATGCTCGAGGAAGACTGGCTTGGTATGTTAATTCCTCCTTTTTTTAACTCATGCCTATATACATACTAATTGCTCCCTACTGCAGAGGCCAGGATGCAAAGTAGAGACGTTGAATATTGCCAATTCAATGAAATTTCAGCCGCAATTGTCACCTGGAATGCTGGTGCAACTGTTCCTGGCAAGTTACCAAATAGCAATTTCATTCGAGACGCTATTCACCCTGAAAGTGCTCCGGACATATTGGTGTTCGGCTTCCAAGAGCTTGTCGACCTTGAAGATAAGAAGATCACTGCAAGTTAGTAAACCTACACTTCTGTTTACAACAAAAGCACCCACTAACGACATTTTTAGAGAGTTTCCTGAAAGGCAAAAAGAAAGATGCCGACAAAGAGAGGATGAGTAGGCAATACCGTGTCTGGAAGGATTATCTTGCATTGTGCATCCGTGAACATATGCCGATTAACGAGTCCTATGTCTTGCTCCACACCGCAAGCTTGATTGGACTGTTTACTTGTGTATTCGTAAGGCAAGAAACGCGCGAAAGGATCACGAACGTAAGCGCAGCGGAGGTTAAACGTGGAATGGGCGGTCTTCATGGAAATAAGGTACGTACTCTCCTCATCATGTCTTCTGATGGGCAATACTAATCAGTTATCGGTAGGGCGCCCTCATTCTCAGATTTCTCCTGGATGACAGTTCTCTGTGCTTCGTCAACTGCCACTTAGCGGCTGGCCAAAGCCAGACAGCGCACAGAAATAACGACATCGCTGCCATTATGGAAAGCGAAGCACTTCCCAGAGAACCCAGCATGTCAGCTCGAATTGATCGCTATACTGGTGGTGGAGACGGATCGATGATTCTCGACCATGAAATATGCATATTAAACGGAGATCTCAATTACCGCATCGACTCAATTCCTCGAAATACAGTGATCGAAGCCGTTAAAGCTAATAACCTTCCAAAACTGCTTGATCGAGACCAACTTTTGGCCTCAAAGCGCAAGAATCCTGGGTTCCGGCTTCGCACATTCAATGAAGCGCCCATAACCTTTGCACCAACATATAAATACGATGTTGGCACTGATGATTACGATTCAAGCGAGAAAAAGCGAGCACCGGCATGGTGTGATCGGCTTCTATATCGTGGCTTCGGTCGCATCAAGCAATTGGAGTATAGACGGCATGAAGTTCGTGTATCCGACCACAGACCAGTCAGCGGCACTTTCAAGATAAGAGTCAAGTCCATAATTCCAAAGAAGCGAACGGCAACATGGGAAAGTTGCCAGGAAGAATTTCTCACTGAGAAGCAACGCCTGGCTACTGAAGCTAGGTATGTACTCCCCACCTTTGTTTACCGCGACGGCTGTTTGACATCATTTACTAACCCCTTGATAAATAGTGTGTCTTATCTTGTCCGCTTTCTAGGACTGAGCCCACGAGAAGCTTATGCCCTAATAACATCGCCACCAGGGGTATAATTATAACCCTTCTTTACCGCATGTCTGTTTTTACTCGCTTTTTCCTCGTGGCACTGAGGAGTAGCCTTCTTTCCTTTACATCCGCGCTCTTACGAATTTATGATACCACATAGAACAAGTCATGACGAGTGATGCCTGTATTCTTATCATCCCCATAGTCGCATTTAATTGAGCATCATTTTTCCGTTTCCTTGAGCTTTGTTATTCTTCTAATCTTGTAAATAGCCGCAGTTGAGCTTTACCATTGTGCTAGATTCAGGAGGATGCGATTCAATCAAATAATGCGTCTTTGATGTAATTCTTCCAGATTCATGGACGGGCTTCAGTATGTACTCCGCTATGCCCAGGTGTACAAGGCAGCAGGCCATTGATATCCGCCTTTCCCAACAAACAAGGGTCTTCCGCATTTGTTTCCTTTCGCTTCTCCATATCTGGATACAGCTTACAATTCAAGTAGTAACTAATGTCACTCTCACCATCAAACTCCTCCGTAGTAAACCCACTACCCAAATACCCCCATCGATTCCCACTCCAATATTCAATATCATAATCCTCAAACTTAGGCTCGCGCATAACGTCGAAGAAAGCAAGCCGACTACCCGGCCACATCACGATGTTGCCATCTTTTCTCCCCTGTTTGAACCAACTGCTGCACGGATCGGCCCAGGCAGTACGTCTCAAGTAGACTTTAGCATGTTCATGAAACGCAGCAGCCGCGCTCTCCTTGGGGCTTAGGCGGCGAATATGCTCTTTGCGCATCTTCCTGATGACGGATAAGAAATAATTGGAGTATAAGGTGAGCAGGGGTAGTGCAGAGCCCTGCGCCAGGGGCCCGTAGGGGCCGGTATACGTGAAGTAATTGGGAACATTGGGAACACTGACAGCTACATAAGCGTCTGGCTCTCGTGCCCAACGCGTAGCTAAGTCCTTCTTATCAAGGCCAATGATGGGGAATCGAGGACGGAATGAAGTGTCGAATCCTGTGGCACAGATAATGACATCCACTTCTACCTCTTTGCCGTCGGGGTCTAGAAATCCCTTTTCGGTAATTTGCTTGATGGCTTCGGTATAGCAGGTTGTCTTCTCACCCACAAGAGCTTCGAGATATCCATTTCCTGGAGTGGCGCGTCGGCAACCGACGTTAAAGTTAGTGGGTATTATTGTATCTTTAAGCCGTTGATTATCTCCGAGCTTCGACGTCATTTCCTTATAGGAGAACTATCAATACCAGATATCTGTTAGTAGTGTGACCACATTGGTAGTTAATTACCGGAAGTGAACCCACCTCATTTGCATCATCGGACTCTTTGCTATTTCTTAGAACGAATCGAAATCTACTGTTTAGTTCATCTTCGATCATTTTTCTGTATGTTCTGTATTTTTCAGGGTCATCCCTCCATAGTTTCTTTTGTTCTTCATCATCTAGTATCAAATTAGCAGTAGTCCACTGATAGATACAAAGTACACGTCGACTCACAAGAAAAGTTCGATCCCCCTTTTCCGGCATATTTAGGTCCGAATCCAGCAGTGATCCAAGTAGGGGTTCTCACCCAGGTATACAGTCTGTCAGCGTCATTGTATACAGCTGCCACTGTCTGTACCCCTGAGCTTCCAGAGCCGATAACAGCAACCCGTTTGGCTCTTAGGTTATATCCTTCTTCATACTGTGCGGTGTGAAACAGTTTGCCTTTGAAGGACGTAAGGCCGGGTATGTCTGGCCATTTCCAAGCACTTTGTCTAGGTATAAGCATCCAAAGTAGAATACTTACTCTAGGAGATAGGTGGTAAAAAAAGTGCTATGCTCACTTTAAGATTCCCGTCCCTGTCAAGAATAAGTCACATTCCTCGACCCAGGTATTGACAACAGCGTCAGTTGTGTCCCTTTCCTGGACAGTAATTAACCACTTCGACCTGTCTTCATCCCATTCAGCTCGAATGACAGAAGTTCGCAATCGTATATACTTCATCATCCCCTCTTCCTCAACTATCCCTTTAAAGCATTCCCAGATCTCCTTTGATGGGGAGTAATACTTTGTCCAGTCGGGATTTGGTCTCCAGGGGAACTGGTAGCTAGCACTTGGCACATCACAGGCACAACCTGGGTATCTATTCTCCAGCCACGTACCGCCAACATCATGGTTCTTTTCATAGCATATGAATTCTACCCCAGAGTCACCTTCTGCCCCAAATTCCTTCACGGCATGGTGTAGGAAATCGATTCCCGCTGGACCACAGCCGGCCATGATGATCTTGAACGACTCCTTTCCCGGAAATGGCTCATTGATCATATGTTCGGAGACACGATAGCCGCTTGGCGAGACATAGTCCCATTCTTCAGAGACCATCGGACGAGTTATAGATGCCGGGTGGGGGATATCCGGGTTGTTACTCCCCAGGCCTCGAACCTGTCGCTGAGCCTCCATGGCGCTGGACTTTCACTCCGTCACCAGTAACCACCAAGTGTAGAGTCTCTTCCGGAGTATCTAGCCCGGGAGAAGACAGGAAGAAGAGTTACCATGCCCAGACGGTACCCCAGACATGGCGAGAAAAGCCACGCTGGCCGGGTATTTCTGCAGACTCCTTGCAATGGCGGATGTAAAGGCGTCAGGGAGTTAATGACATTTGCGTGGTGGGAAAGCCGCCCAGGGTCCTCAACAGGCGACCTTAGTCTGCGTCTTATATCAACACCGGCAAGGTGGCCGAGCGGTCTAAGGCGCCAGATTAAGGCTAACCTTAATCAGTAATAATCAGCGGTGATCACCACCCAAGATATTCTGGTCCTCCTTGAGGGCGTGGGTTCGAATCCCACCCTTGTCACTTTTCTTTTTTTCCTTTTTTTTTTCTTTTCTTTTGGTCAACCTCCCAAGCAACGTCCATCACAGTGTTTTTTTTTTTTTTTTTT
>NW_003315595.1:0-14572 GCF_000151505.1 Trichophyton verrucosum HKI 0517 | reverse complement strand
GATACCTCCGCTAGGCCTTGTCTCATGGAGAAGAGGAAAAGGAAGAGATGTTGACCGGCACGGACCATACAGGCTCAGAAGAGCTGGCGATAAAATCTACGAGGATACGGCGTTTTCTCACCCTTCTCGCGCTTAAGACGACGGCCAAGTTCTTCAAGCGCGATGGCTACTGCATCCCTATATCAAAACACAAGATCGTCAAAACAGGCGCATGGGTTCATTTAACGGAGGCAGCAACCATGCAGTTCGTTGCTGAGAACACTTCTATTCCAGTTCCCAAGGTCCACTGCGCGTTTGTCCACAAGGGTCGCGCATATATCGTGATGGAGAGAATACGAAGCCCGAGTATCTCGAGCAACATACAGCCAGAGATATTTTCCCAGCTGAAGGATATATTACAGGAATTACGAGCACTGAAGCCTCCTCCAGGCACAGGAGTTCATAGCTTTGCTGGTGGATCATTATATGATTCTCGAATAGCGCGCTGCCAACCACGGTTTGGACCCTTCAAAACCATCCATGACTTCCATTATTGGCTCAGGGATGGCTTCGAGCCACCTGAAGATCGGCCAAAGCAGATAGAGCCTGATGAATGGGAAGATCTCAAGGAAATGGTGGAGATGCAAGATGGCCCCTGGCCAGAGCCTGTTTTCACTCATGGGGACTTGAATCCATCAAACATCCTCGTTCGGGAAGGAAAAGTGGTTGGTATTATTGACTGGGAGTTTGCTGGCTGGTACCCGCCCTACTGGGAATATACTGCTGCATTTAATGTCATGCTCACAAACACACAATGGCAAGGCCTGATTGGCAAATTCCTTGATCCTTATCCAGAACAGCTGAAGATGGAAAAGACTCGTCAGAGGTGGTGGGGAGAAATATGACAGATGCTTAGGTAGTGGTTAAAGATAACTAATTGCTTGAAACACCCACCCACACCTCTGGTTGACTTTTTATCCCACTGCTCTATCTATCCTATATCCGGGTCTCTGCGCCGAGATTTAATAGGCATTCTTCCAGAAGTTATCTCGGACATAATAGTATACCCACAGCCATCAAAAATCCTATGGCAGCTTTTCCTTGTTGTCAATCATGTCCCAAGTTGGCTTTGGGAGCTTCAGGTCATCTATATTTTTGTATCGGCCAGCAGCAGTCTTTTCACCAACGTACTCCCTCGCTTTTGCTTCAATCTTCTCCCAGTCGAGTATGGATGTCCCAACAGCCTTGCCATCATTTTCTATTGCGGCCAGAGCATTTTTAACCCAAGTACGGCATCTCCAGTTTTCATCATTCTGGACAAGAGGAACTTCCTGGAAGATCTTGACCAGCCTTGCTTCGTCTTCAATCTTGCCAATCATAATGCGAGCGAGCAAGTTGATGGTGTTTTTTACGTTGCGCAGTTTAACTTCTTCATATTCCCATACATTGAGCATAGTGTTCTTGACGTGATAGCGGATTCCGGGCACCTCCTCGGCGTCCTCGACCTTGGGTCCGACCAGGAAGGCCCAGTGGTATCTGTAACACAGTTATATAAGTTAATGCTCCACATGATAGATAGTTGCACTCACTTGCGTTCTGCGTTATTGGTAACTCCGCTGGGGTACAGCGCGACGTAGAGTCGTTTCTTTTGAGAAACCATCTTGGTTATTGCTCGGAGCGGTTTGAAATACCTGAGACTTGTATGGATAGTGATTCTGATCCTTAACGTGACTTGCGTTTTAGCCTTAGGATGCTGATAATAACAGTTCAATACTGCCTGGTTGCTGTTGGCGTTATCTAATTGCAGACGTTGCGGTAAATTCCGTCAACTCCGAAACCTTTTGAATACAAACTATGTATTCAAATATAAATTCAAAGCCATACAAATGGGGGTCAAATGAGGCTATGGACATGGCTAGAGTTGGGCGGGGAAGGATGGATGTTCTGTGATGTAATGTGATTGGAGTCAGGTACGACCTATTTTATAGGCAGCTAGCATATTCTAAGCGCTTATATTTAGTAGGAGTCATAATTATCACTTTCGAGTCTCTTGTGCTGCTTGCTACAGGATCTTTGTCTGGTATCTGTCGGTCCAAACTCCCAACGCAGCCTTCTAACCAATGAACTACCTGTTATCTACGCTCGGGGCTACAGAGTGGGCTGGGGTTGTGTCTCTCCTTCCAGTCATGCCTTTTCTCCTTGGATCGTAGCCACAACATTCCGGGTATGCTTACTGGTGCGGAATTCCAGGTACCATATTCCCTGCCACATTCCTGTAGCCAGCCGCCCGTTCGTAATTGGAATTGTGACAGATGCACCGATCAGAGAGGATTTGACGTGGGCCTGGAATAGAATATTACAAGCGGTTAGCTCTATCGTTGCAAATCACTGCAGTCTATTAGAAACTCCCCTACCGGCATATCGTCTGGCCCCTCTGCGCTGTGGCGGTACAAAGCTCCCTTGTGGTCTTCAGGTGCGATTCTATCCAAAGCATCACTCATATCCTCTCGCACGTCTGAATCATAGTTCTCGTTCAGGCTCAAGGCACAACTTGTGTGTTGGACAAAGAGGTGAAGTATGCCGGTCTTGTATGAAGAAATCTCCGGGATCTGAGATACTATATGGTCTGTGACAAGATATGACCCTCGCGAACGGCTGGGGAGAGTGATCCTTTTCTGGAACCAAGACATGGTGGGTATTGCAGGTGTGCAGATAGTTGAGCACGGCGGGAGCTGTGGTTGAGGAGGCGCGGGCGGCTGTGAGGATGAGGAGAGCAGTTGGTAGACGAAGTAAGGAACGGTGATGAAGAGGTCTGGGAAGAAAGCGAGGATGAAGATGAGGATGAGGAAGATGTGAAGCCACGAAGCTCGATTTGATGTGGTTTGCGACCACGACGTCATGAATGCGGGGCGGCGGCTAGCTAAACTACCAGTTATAAATAACCAAATAAAAATACATAAAAATAGAGTCGACAAAATGATTATTAGTCCGAGGGAGCGTTATATATGCGATCGGTAGGAGAGAAGAGTTGGTTATCAGCATCGAAGAGAAGAAGCCGGCGATGATGCTTTTTTTTAGTGCTACGGGATTAACTACAGAAAGAAGCTTCACGTCTACGGCTCTCCTTCCATCAACTCACTCGAGCCGTTGATTCCTGTCCACTTCGGCTTTCCGTCGGGAATATCAACTACTCGCTGCGAGTAGAACATATGCGACCTAGGACGACCGGAGTCAGCGTCCAGCCAGCATCACGATACCCTTCAATCCGCAATCAGTTGGGTTCATACTTGGGATAGAAGATTTCCTTTAGCTTCTGGCGGTCTGGCCCGGTGTCATGTTTGATCAGCTCCGGGTAAAGAAGCAGGACATGTCTCCCTTCGTCCATAATCAAGGAATGGCAGTTGGAGCAGGAGATCTTGCACGGGAGGCTATGCACTGGTTCCATGGTAGAGCTGTTATAGAAATACAGCGAATCATGACCGCGCACGAACTGGACATCGTCCTTGTGGAAAATGGCCGCCCATTGAAATGGCGCTCCTTGAGCAATTGTTAGAAATGCAGTGACTAACGACAAACACAGACTTCAGTAGCTAAATATGCTAACCGTGTAATGTCTGGCAGCCATTACAGTGGCAAAATTTGGAGTCCAATGGCTCTCTTCGACTTATTTCATATTCAACCCGCTGGCATTGACAACGTGCTCTCCACTGCACTTCGCCAAACGGTCCGTTCTCTGGTCGGCGGCCGTATGGAGGGTTTGCCATCCACTTGTCTTCTGATGAGTACGGCATGGTACTGGGTACTCGAAAGGGCCATAACATTGTGTATCTTTTTCGCAGAGCTGATACATAGTATCACTGAAGGGCCGGATTGTTTGTATATCGAGAGGAATGGTATGACGTCATGAGAAGTAACCACTTTTCCCAGCTACCTGGCTGAGGATAGCTCTCCAGTCTTCCCGTCACCTTGCATCTTGACAGGGAAGTGCAGAATAGACTGCTTGTTCTCGTCTTCTTCGACTCCTTGCGATGATCGTGTCGTTGGATGTCGCGAAAACGAACAAAAGTCGCAAAAGAGCGAGATGCTTGGCGTTGGTGCTGGGGTGATTATATAAGCGAGCCTCGGCCTGCTTGAAAAGAGCCGAGGAATTGCCGAGAGTAACTAGCACGGACCTTGCTGGCTGCTTATCTAGACGAACGACAACAAGCAACATTCCATCTAGAACATACCCAGGCATCTATGCTCAGTATTTTACGGTGATATATTCCACAGGCTATCTCTATATAAACAACTTGCCTCATAAGTAGCGGGAAATATACCTCTAGCCATGTCGTTCTCCTCCAGTCCCCCAGAATCCCCCTTTTATACCCTTTCCTACCCAGAACAAGGGGTACTACTAGCAACTATAAATCGCCCCAGACATATGAACTCCATCCCATTCCAGGGCCACTGGGACTTTGAGAAACTTTGGACTTGGTTTGAAAATGAGGGCTCTATGCAAGTTGCTATTATTACTGGGGCAGGTGACAAGGCATTCTGTGCCGGACAAGATCTCATAGAAATTGAACAAAATGCAATAAACCCGCCCCCAGAGCCTTATTTGACCGGCCATCCCAGGTCAGGATTCGCAGGTATTAGCCAGAGGAGAGGGAAAAAGCCTATCATTGCTGCAGTTAACGGGTTTGCTTTCGGCGGCGGCTTCGAGATTTGCTTAAATTGGTAGGTTTAGTTGCTCGTACTCTACCGATAGCCGATCTATACTAACTGTTTTTAATCAGTGACATGGTTGTCGCATCACCAAAGGCTCGGTTCTCTCTACCTGAAGCAAAGCGTGGCGTCTATGCTGCTGCCGGTGGCTTAGCACGTTTGATGCGTATTGTTGGACTGCAGATTGCATCTGAAATTGCCATGACAGGCCGAGTAATCTCTCCCGAGGAAGGGAAAGCGTGGCAGTTCGTCAACCGTATATCCAAGACCCATGAGTCGTTGATCGAAGAGACATTGGAGCTTGCTAGAGAGATTTCTCAACTTAGCCCTGATGCTCTTATCATCACCAAGGCTGGGCTTAGAGAAGCTTGGGAAACAGGAAACGTGGAGGTTGCCGTTGGAAACATCAGGGCCCAGTATGACAGAAAGCTTTATGAAGGCGAGAATCTGGCTGAGGGTAAGGCAGAATGCTTCCGTACATCTCGATTTGTTGATTCCTTCGCTAACTGGTGTTCTTCCTAGGCCTTGCTGCATTCCGAGAAAAGAGAAAGCCTAACTGGGTTAAATCGCAGTTGTAACCGTATTGATTGTCATCTATGCCGGCCACTAGCTTCATATTAAAGGAACATATTGAATCATGGCAACTTATGCTTGTGTCTTGTGTCTACACTTGACATTCTGGGGTATGTGTAGGCTGAGGTTGCTCTAACCTTTGTATTCACAAGAATAATCTAAATGAAACCAAAGATACATTGGTGAGATGTACATAATGAATACAGAAACTTGATTTGTAAAACAGTAATATGAAATGGTCACACTATGAATTAAACCTATCGTTGCTCAAAGCCAGATGGAGTAATACGTTGTGTTTCGTTGATCTCAGCGGCATCCCCAGTAGCCTCAAGTGGGTATGAGGTTCTTGGCTGAGCCTCGAGGACTGCACGGTGGTGTTCGTTTGCCTATATAGTTATACGTGTCAGTTAAACGTAATTAAATAGACATAGCCTTGAATATTCGGATGCGTCACTCACGAAGGGAAGGCCGCAGTATTCGCAAGGGCAGATCTGGGGTTTGTCGGTGTTGATGAAAATCCTGGGATGGCCGAGTGGGCCACCACCGCCGTCACACGATACGACTCTCTCCTTTGTCCATCGTACGGGCTGTTTGTGGATTAGATCGATGGCGGCATAAGGTTGAGGCTGTATGTTTTATCACCAATTAGTCCACAATTCATCAAAAGAACATGTAGAGTACCCAATTGACACAGGATCTCTTCATTATTCCATATACATCCCCGGAAAACGCCCATAATCAATTGACTGACCTGGAAATCAATGATTGTCTGCTCGAATCGTGGACCAGCCATGGCCTTGGACCGCTCTTGCTGGTTCTTCGCCCAAGTAGTTGCTCGGTTTGGGGCCTGCATGGAAAGCTGCTTCTGCGCATGCTCAACTGTCTCTTGCATTGATGCGGGCTCTCTGGCATTGGTCTCGGATATGCTCGTAACCGGCTTCTGGGGGTTTGGGTTATTGGTGGGAATAGTGTTTTCGCTCAAACGAGGGACCGTCGAGGTGTATGTGGCTCGCTGAACATAGCGGGACGACTGCGCCGCAAAAAGGCACAGCCGTGATCGTGTAGACGACAACATTCTGGCGGTCCGGATGCAATAAGTTGGCCTCGCAGTTGTTGAAGATGGGTGGATTTGATTTGTTTCGATATGAGAGGTGGTTTGGTTGTTGCCGCTTTAACTAACTAACTAAGCGCGCAAGCGACGGCGCTTGGCGGAATATTAAATTTTATTTATCGCGCTTCGGCATCAAGATCTCAAATAAATAGAATCGGCGAAGAGAAAGAAAGGACGCTGCTCCAAGAAATAATAATTATACGCTTCAATAGTGTTCAAGGGCTCTTTAGGAATATCCAATTGATATATCCGCACTAGGCGACTGTTACTAACTATAGAATCTGCAACCATGTCGCAGCCAAAGGGCATGTCCTCGAGGCTGCTCACAATGAAGGTCCGTTACTGTTCTATAACTTCTTCCAGAAATGATTTTAACATTCTAAATTAGTTTATGCAACGAGCAGCCGCTTCCGGAGCTAGTAATAACTCAACCCCAGCTCAATCACCCTCGGGATCCCCCTCCGGCCGCAAGCGCGCCGAAGATATATCTTCCCCAAGCTCAAAGCGACGAAAACTTGTTGAAGGTTCACCCTCCGAACCTTCCATAGTACAATCGAACAGCTCTGATATAGAAGCGATATCAGCTGCAATTCGAGCCGAGGATAGTAAAAGATCAGAGGCTATAGCACGACAAGCTGCGGATGCAGGGGAAACCCAGTGGGTATTAGAATACCCTCCTGGGGCTTTAAAGTCTGCAGCGCCCCGAAATTCAATAGGCAAAATAAAAGACGAAGAAAACGATAGCATTGAAACTACATATACAGGGAGGAAGAGCTATGGGGGTTTCAAGAAAAAACGCCAAACAGAGGTGAGTGCTCCATATGTTTTATTTCCTTGGTCAAAATTTGCAGTTAGCGGCTCACACAGACTTCCTTAGACTCCTGAACCGTCAGAAACACCTAAAACAGATTCAAATGCTGGAAGTAGCGCAAAGAAAGTCAATCTTAGTCGTGCCGTTAAAATGGGCCGAATATCGTCAGGAGGCATCAGCGGGAATGCGTCAAATAAAGGGAAGAATTGGAAGAATCGGCAATAAGCTTCTTCCTTTTCCCTTGGGAAAATATATGAATTTTCTGGCAAACCAGATCTATTTTGAGCGTGTTTTCGGTGTTGGTAACACCATGGATTTGTTTGGCATCATAAATGTTCTGCTATTTTAATGATACCCAGTTGTTACTACTGCCACAAACTGCGCTATATATTACATATGACCGAGATATTATATAGACCTTCCTGTTTCCATTACAGTTTTGCCTTGTCGCTCCGCTGCTTCTCTTCCCACCTTGCCTTCTCCCTATAATTTCTGGCCAGGTTCCATGCAGCTACCCCAACCCCTAACGGAGGAACTAGTAGTAACACCCATGCCCACCACTGTGGGCTTGTGGAACTGATATGCGTGATTGCTCGCCTAACCTCGACTTCCAACTCCGACTTATCTCCATCATTCCAGACAATAACACCTCTTGCATTCTCCGTCCCTCTGAACTCTGCCCTCTCAACCTTTCCCTGTACGTCTCCTTGGCTCCTCACACGATTCTCTGCATCTTCAGCACTAAGATGAGGATCCCTGGCACGCAGTCTCTGCATTTGAACAGCTGGGTCTTTGACTCCAACAACAATAACAGTCCCACAAAGAGCATCCAATCCACTCTCGAAAAGAAGAGGAACGTCCAAAACGACAGCCCAATGTCCATGTATGTAGTACCAAAGCAAGGCTCGATACATCTCCCATCTTACAGCAGGATGCACAATTCCATTAAGGACTGATCGGTCCTTTTTTCGCTCTGGAGAGTCGCCAAATACTCGTCTGCCAAGAACTGGTCTGTTTAAGGGCCGCCCTTTACCGGGTTGTTCCTCGGGGAGTAGCAGATCAGGAGTTGTAGGTTCAAAGTAGTCGACTATAGCACGATATCCGGCAGTCCCAGGCTCGACAACTTTTCGGGCCAGCACATCTGCATCGATTATGGGGATGTTGTAGGGGGGAGAGGAGAGGAGGGACGAAACTGTCGATTTGCCGGTGGCTATCGAGCCGGTTAAGCCGATAAGAAGCATGCTGCGTGCCCGAGTTCAGTGGGTATCAGTCTAAGTTGGTGATTTAAGAGTAAGTCCCATAGAGCTACAGACAGCAGAGTATATGATAGATGGCGTTGTCATTGCATTATACAAAGTGTAGTGTTGTTAGTGGTTGCGGAATCAGGAACGACGTCACCAAGAAATAAATGCCTCTTCAGCCTCGGCTTAGCGCATGCTTAATTTATATGCCAGTAACACCGAAATTACTAACTAAACACTCCAAATAGAATATATATTGGGTTATACTTGACTGACATGAACGGAAATCAAGGAGATGCGAGGATGGTAGCCTTCGCTAATAATTTGATAATTTTAACTTAACCGTTGATTTCTCCATATTCGAGCCATCCCATAATAATAAGAAGAAACCGTCAATACCAGCAATTGAAGAAACAGAGACGAAACAAGCGCATGAGCGGCCCAGGCTAGAGATCTACCAGCAAATGGAACTAAATAAACAAAAAAATAACAAAATTACTCCTGGTCGCCTGGAGCGAATTCATCCATCCCGATGTCCTGTCCATTTGCTGTGTCTTCTCCGCCTGCCAATACTTTGCTCTTTGGATGGACTCCATTGCTAGCCTGGTGGCCAGGAGTAACAGCCACAACATTATCGTTCTCATCAACAAACTCAAAGTTATACCGAGATAATAGATGAGGGATTGCTGAAAGCTGGGGCCCGTAACGTGCAGTGTTGTCGTATAATTCAAAGAGGGGTACTGCAAGTAATTTCATGTTCTTGGGGACCGAGAGAACCTCTATAGATAATGTCAGTGTTATGATCTTATTATAAATCCTTAAATCCATGCGCTCAAAATGGGATGTAACATACTCTTTTTGGGAAGCTGGAGGAAATATAGCTTTTTACACTCCTTCGGTCGAGTAACATGCCCCGGTAGGAAGGGGTACATAAATGTCTCGAAGTTTGGCCGCCACCATTGTGCCAGGGTGTCACCGACTTCCCAATCTTCATTGACGCCTTCGCCAGTGAATTGTGAACCAACTGGCGCAAGTCTTTCGTTTAATCTCGCCTTGAACCCTTCGATCTCGTCATCTGAATGTTGTAGGTAGTCTCCAGGTCTATTATGAAAGCTGTCAGCAGGCTCAATCGTAGGACGCCGTGACTCGGGTTACATGCTTACAATTTGAAGAAAGCATTTGCAATTTGTAGCATGAGAACATGTGGATGGTTATGTTCGTGACATACTAGTACGCCCTCACAAGTACGGCGCATTCCATACTGCTCGTAGTGTTCTTCTAAACGCTTTAGGCGTGCGAGAACTGAGGGGTCCTCCTCAGGTTGCGTCTCCTTCGTGCCGAATGTGTAGTTTGATAGAGGATATAGTCTGATTGTCTTTGGTTGGTTTGCGGAGAATGATTCGGGTATGATAGGCCTGAAGTATATGTCAGTAAATATCAGAAATGGCATGGTCCGCGCAGATACTGCATTTGGCCCTTAAAATGCTACCTATGTTGGCGGTAGCTTCCAGTAAGACAACTTACGGTCGTGAGCTTTGCAACGATATCGGGGACACGGCAGACATGATGGTTGATATATCGTGGACAATCGCGCTTCCCACGTCCTATCAGTCACTCTATATTGCCGTTGATTCTTTAGAGGATGCACCAATTTGTTCTCTTGATGTTTGCAGCCCTGAGCTTTCGGTCGTGCCTTTTCTGCTTGCTTCCTATCAGTTGGTAGGCCAACGGGTCCAAGCTCTACCTAGGTAGTCAGGTGACTGATACACGGATATTAGATTATCCGCATATGATTATGTAATGATATCTAACGGACACGTGATTGCCTCTCTAATTAAATTAGAGTTTGCGGCTCTCAACCCAATCTTCACTGTCACTTCAATAACTTCAATAATAACTGGTGAAGCCTCAAAGTGACGACTCCCGCGATTCACAGCTACAGTTAAGTATATAAGGACATAATGTAGCATGTGGAATGCTACTTTTAGAGTTCTCCATCTTCGTCAATATCAAGTGCCGTAAGCTTACCACAAACCATCATTATCCTCCCGCGCACAGTACTTCGCTAGTCGCAGACAAGTGATCAGCTTCCAGACCCTGATAAGCGGGATATTGACGATTTCTACTGCTTTCGAAAGCAGTTCTTGCGGCAATACGGAGTACACAACCATGAAAGTGTGGCTTATCGATCCTTTAGCCCCTAATTTGAGGGTGAGGTGCCAGAAAAGTTACAACTTCATATAGCTGATACTATATATTGCACGAGATGATGTGCCCTCTATGAGAGGGGAAGGCTTTCTCTCAGAATACACCGAGAAGACCATATAGCTATCCCTTTCTAGAAGAGGAGTTGACTATCCGAAATTCCCGGGCCTCTACTGGAAGATGCTCATTGGATGCGTCGGGACAGGAGATGGATACAAAAGATTGCCCGATTTGTGACCGCGTACGCACAGCAGCAAGCTCCGTCAACTCTAGAAGAGACTACACTTGGCTATTCTCAGCCCAGCAAGGTACCTTATGAAGGAGTACTGGAAATGAGCGGGGAGAAAAGTTCCGTCAAACTGCAGGGCCAAAAAGGGAAGACCCCCTAATTGGTTCCGATTACCTATCTGGAGACTTACCAGCTTCAGGAGCGTCCCCGAGCATCCATACTAATTCCGCTTATCCTTCGCTGTTGTGTCAGGGAAGTATGGATTCAGCCTGCTGTTTGCCGTGCCCTTCCGATAGCGTTCGCCACACAAGATACCATCGGAGTAAATGCTAACCAAGATATTTACTGCAATTGCGAAGAGCAACTCTCTCCTTGCAACCGGCCTTCCTATTGCCTATGATCGGAGGGAAATTCGATCCATTATGACAACGACACGCCAGCTACTACAGCAGCTTATTGATGCAGGTATTTCTGCAGTTGACTAGCTATAAGGAGTTGGAGTCGGCGATAGCGATGTATCGTATAACTATCTACATAGTTATTCCAGAGAGAGTACGGAGTAGCCCATCTTCATAAGAAATTTAGAGGCTTAGAATCTTAATTACCTAAACACCTATTGGCAGCATAGCCTTTTCTCGTTGACATGAGGGTGCCCAGACAGCCCCTCACACATGCAGCATGGCAGGATTAACAATTTCAGCCAATAAAAATGGAACAAGCAAAAATGCGTTTGCTTTGCATGAAATGTTAGCCCTGCAGCAGCTGGCCCTTGAATGCCGAACTCCATGTTTAGGCGGCGGGGTTAAATGAGCCAACATATAAAAACAGGAAGAAAACATCATTCTCCCGCAAACGCAACCCTTTCCGCCCATCTCGTTAAATCAAATTTATTAATCGATAAGCCTTGTGACCACAACGAGAATTGACCAAAACCCCAAGAGCAACAGAAACAAGGCTTTTTAGCTTCAAGTTCAACCTTAATCATCCTGACGAGTAAACATGGCGAGTGCTTTGAAGAAATTTGGCGAAAAGATCCTCGGAGATTCGAAACAACTCAAGAAGCTATTCAAAGAGATCACCCCTGGCGGTCGCATCCTGCCAACCAGGACCAGCAAGAAAGATGCTGAGTACCAATGTCGACTTGATATGGGAGAAGAGATCACGGGCAAACCTGGTTATTACAATGTGTACCTTCAAGTCAACACTCAAGCGAAAAGTGAGGGGCTCAAAAATTGGCTGCGGAAAAACCCACATGGGAATCTTGCAACAACACAAATAAACAAAAATGTTCTAGAAAGTGAACAAGATAACGAAGGACGTCGTGTGGTCGAGGATCTGATTGAAATGGGCAGGAGGAACCTCTGAACTGTCCAAGTTCTTCGATGTCAATATCAGTGACCGGGTTGTGTACTACTGCCTTTCATGTTGCTTGTACCTTGGTAAGATAACTTCAACCAACGGGGATTGGCCTCCTGTGTTAACTTTTCTGCTACTACGCAAATAAATAGCTAGCCTATTGAATAGCCGTTTTGCTGTAGAGTTTATGTCTTTTCATATAGTTCGAGTTAAATATAAAGTATATATATACTATTACAAGAAAGTTTAAGCAGTAAGCTATACTCATTACTAGATATTAGTTATCTAATTAGTAAATAATATCTAGTAGTAAATACTTAATTATATATAAAGATACTTATAATATTAAATAATTAAAAGTTTAAAATTTTATTTTATTAGATTTAATAATTATAAATATAAAATTAGTACTTTATAGTTAGTAGTAATAGAAATATTTTATAATTACTTAATTATTATAATAAAATATTATATATTAATAATATAAACATTAAAAATATTAATATATAATTATACTATTATTGATATAATATTTTATAAGTATAGATTTTTTATATTAGTATTAATTTAAAAAATACTTTTTTTGAATATTTTTTTTCTTTTTTATATATAAGTTTCTCTTACTTTAAAAAAACTCTTTATTAAATATCTAGTAATTAATATTAGATACTTAATAATTAAACTCTTTTTTAGTATTTAATTTCTAGTATAAATTTTATCTAAAAGTAGATAATTTTATTACTCTAAATATTTATTTTTAAGTTATATTATTTAATTTATATATCTAAATTTTTTTATAATATAATTTTTATTTTCATTTTTTATATTATTATTTGAATAAAATAATTTATTAGTATATAAATTAATTAAAATAATAATTATAATATTATTATTATTATCCTCTAAAAAATTATTTAAATTATCTAAATCTAAATTAGAAGAATTTTCTAATAAATTTAAATCTATTATCATATTTTTAAACTATATAGAGGAAATATTCTAATTTTTAAATTTTTTAATAAAAAAAGAAATTACTTTAGAGGTTTATAATATTAAGTCTAAACTTAATTTTAAAAAATTAGAGTAAGCTTTTTTACTAATAAAAATTTTAATAATTTTTTTTAAAATTTATTCTATTATTATATTATTATTAAAAGTAGAGAAGAGAGGAATAATAAGTAATAATTTAGATTTAGTATTTTTAATATATAATCTTTTAATTAGTATTATAAAAATATTAATATAATAGAAGTATTTAAATTTTTGATTATAAAATAAAGTTTTAATTATATATTTATCTATTAAAAAATGAAATAAATATTTATACTAGTATACTAGGTTTAAATTTAGATATTATTTTAGAGATAGTAGCTACTTAAACTTCTAATAAGTAGCTTAGTTGGAATAAATTAATAATAAGAGACTGGTAATTTTTATATTTATAGAGACTAATAATCTAATTATTAATAAAAATTAGATAAAATATTTAAAGTAGATGAATATTTTTTTAGTATAGGTTACTAAATATAATATAATAAATATTGAACTTAATAAAGCTTTATATTTTAAAAGCTAAATTAAATAATAAGTAGTAATAAATTTTAAGTTGAATAATAAAAATTTGATATTTAATAAATTTCAATAAAATTATAATTATTATATTAATAAAAATTATATATAAATTAGTTATTTTAATTAATATATTAGTATATATTTTATTATTTAAATTTCTAGATTAAATATATAGAGATTTCATTTAGAGAGTTAAAACTAATTAAAATTTTTAATATTTTATAGAAAATTAATTATAGCTCTCAATAAAGTAATTATTAATAAAAAATTTATTTATAATATTATAAAATTTCATAATTATTAATATTTTCTCCATATAAATAATATAATTATTAGCTAGAAAATTATAAAATATATTTATTAATATTTAAAAAATCTAATTCTAGCTACTAAATTAAGGGGACTAATAAATTATAGTAAAAAAATAATAATAAAGTAGATAATTTAAATAATAATTAAAATAAATATATTAATTAGAAGATAATTAAAGTAAGAAGACCTTTAAAAGTAAATAAAATAATTAAATTATAGATTAACTAAAGTATAATATTAAATTAATAAAGTGAATAAAAGTAGAGAAAAAGTATTTAACTTTAAAAAAATAAAATAAATATAGTTAAGTACTTTTTAATATATAATATTTTAAATAAATAAATTTGGATTTAAATTAATGAAAAATTAAAAAATTAAAATTAAAATATTTTTAAAAATAGTATTTCTATATTCTAATTTAATTTATTAGGAGTAGCTATAACTAATTCTTTTCTAGCTTCTAAATTTAATAAAAT
>NW_003315594.1:0-16428 GCF_000151505.1 Trichophyton verrucosum HKI 0517 | reverse complement strand
TGTTTTATCACGGGTATCTCTTCACGGGTATCTCTTCACGGGTATCTCTTCACTATCTCTGTCTTCACATTCTCTTGTGCTGGGTATCTCTATCTTCACGGTGTGTCTTCACCATCTTATTCTTCACCCTGCTGTCTTACCTTCTTTCTTCACCATGCTATCTTCACGTCTGCACCGTCACTGTCCCTATCCCTGCCCTGTCTGTCTCTATCTTCACTCTCTATCTTCTATCTTCTCTTCTATCCCTTCACTGTCTCTTTAACTTTTAACTCTAACTTTAGACTATCTGCTTACTCATCTCTTACTCATCAATATAACATCACGTGCATTTAATGAAAGGAGCATCGCCAAGACCTGCTTACGTACTCCAAAAGAAGGCAGAAACGAAGCCTAAAAAAGAAAAGAAAGAAGCAAAAAAGGAAAAAGACGACGACGACGAACAAGCAAACGAAAAGACAGCGAGAGAAGAAAGACGAAGACGACGACAACAACAACGACGAAGAAGCGAAGACGAAGAGACAAGAAGAAGAAGAAGAAGAAGAAGAAGGCCATCCTGCCGTCGTCTACGAGCGTCCTCTTTGGCACCGCCAGCTCCGCCTCGTCGACTTGCGCGCCCTCGTCCTCGCCACTGCTGCCCGTCGCTGCCAGCGCTCCCAGCAACTCCCAGACTAGCGTTCAAAGCCAGCCCGTCCGTCCCTGGTCGCAGATAGATAGTTACATCTTCTGCGTCTTCCCTCCTCCCTCCTTGCTTGCCGCCAGCACTACTACATAACCGTCGCAAGCTCCCTCTCTCTCGCCGCCGCATCTTCCAGCGTCCGTCTCTCTTGTTGTTGTCTCACATACACCACCGCCATGGCCGACCGCGAGCAGCCCTACGACCCTTACATTCCCTCCCAGTCGAAGCCCGGCCAGGATGGGCCGACCTCAGGCAACCAGCGGACAGCAGCGCTGCAGGCCGTATGTCTGACCCTTGCTTGATACGGCTGTTATCTGCCGATAATGGAATAGACAATAATGGGACGAACGTGCTGACTGAAGTAATAGCAAATCGATGATACCGTCGATGTGATGCGGGAGAACATCAACAAGGTCTCGCAGCGAGGCGAGCACCTGGACTCCCTGCAGGACAAGACAGACAACCTCGCCGTCTCTGCTCAGGGTTTCCGTCGGGGAGCCAACCGCGTCCGGAAGCAGATGTGGTGGAAGGACGTCAAGATGCGCATATGGCTCATCATCGGCATCATCGTCCTGCTCATCATCATCATAGTCCCAGCCGGTGCGTCTTCCATCTTACCACCTTCATTCTTGACAACCGCATGCTAACCTCCATGTAGTCGTCGCATCAAAGCATGCCAAGTGATTCTATACGTCCATATACCACCTAATCCAGCCCCCTTCGCCAATACCCTTGCCATCGAACAAGCGAAGGCTCTCTCCCTCGTCCACCTCATGAATCTCCTATTTAGCACTTTAGCACTGCCTTCCCCCCCAACTATGCGAAATCCATGACCGTGTGTGTGTATTCTGATAACTGATTGTGATTGTGATACTGATGCCTGGCCTACTCGGATGACCACGAGTTTTCCCCGATGACCTTTTTTCTTTCTTATTTCCTTTTTGTGTCCTGATTTCTTTTGTCTGTTTTTTTGTGATTCTGTTTTAATACCATGACTCTTTGAACTCCCGCCGATGCCAACGAACCATCTCAACTGGAGTCGCTCTGCTTTAGGGACGGGAACCAAGGGGTAATAGAGGGTTTCTTCTTTTCCTTTCTCTTTCTTTTTGGCCAACGAAATCCCCGTAATGTGTTACAATAGCGACTACTATAATGGCTGCGTGTTCTCCCTAGCCACTCCCCTTCTCTCTCCTCCTCCTCCTCTCTCTCGTCCTGTCTTCCCTTCTCTGTACGTAGTCTTGCTTCGTTGATACTGCATGTCCTATGAAAGCTGCATCCCTATAAAAAGCAACATTGGCGGTGGGTCGACCAGGGCAAGGGTGAGCAGACCAGCCTTAAAACATGATAGTATAGAGAGCAGCTACTCCGTACTACTACTAGATAAAATACTAGTAGCAAGGGAAAGCTGCAGCTATGTGCCGTGCAGCCTGTTTATGTTTATCATTATTATGCGGCCGGCGCAGCTAAGCTGAGAGCCGAGATCGGCTGGCTTTTTTTCGCTGGTGAAGAAGCTAAAAAAGAAAAAAAGGTCCACCCTTCGCTTTTCTTGCCGGTGAGTAATAAATATCAGACCAGCCAGACCGACGAAGACGAAGACGAAGACGAAGACAGACGACCAACTGCGCTCTTGCTCTCTCGCTCCAGCAGACGAAGAGACGAGACGCCGAAGGAGAAGACCAGATTGACCGTCCAGCACTGCTCTGCCGTCCATGTCGAGCCATCTTGCGCGGAGGGCCGCGGGCCGCCTGGCAGCTCGCTCCACCGGACTGGGGGGTCCTGGTCGACTGGCAGCTTCACCAGCTTCACCAGCTTCATGGACAGCAGCGCCGCTGAGATATGGCTCTGCTGCATACCGACAGAGACGCAGCTACACCTCGCCTCGCTACCAGCCGCACCTCTCGACTCGCTCGACCGTCGTCCAGCTGCTCAGCAACATCGGCTCCAAGCGTGAGGTCCAGCAGTACCTCTCCCACTTCACCTCCGTCTCCTCGCAGCAGTTCGCAGTCATCAAGGTCGGCGGCGCCATCATAACAGAACACCTGCAGACGCTCTCCTCGGCCCTTGCCTTCCTCAACCATGTCGGCCTATACCCGATCGTGGTGCACGGGGCCGGACCCCAGCTGAACAAGATGCTGGAGGACGCCGGCGTGGAACCGCATTTTGAAGACGGCATTCGAGTCACGGACGGCAAGACGCTGGCGTTGGCCAGGTCGCTTTTCATGGAAGAGAACCTCAAGCTGGTCGAGGAGCTGGAGCGGTTGGGCGTCAGAGCAAGGCCATTGACCACGGGCGTCTTCTCGGCAGACTACCTGGATAAAGACAAGTACAACCTTGTCGGCAAGATCAATGGGGTCAACAAGAAGCCTATCGAGGCCGCAATTGAAGCCGGATGCTTGCCTATCCTCACCTCCATGGCCGAGACGCCAGAGGGCCAGGTGCTGAACGTCAATGCGGATGTTGCTGCCGGTGAACTTGCGAGGGAACTCCAGCCGTTGAAAATCGTATACCTGGCTGAGAAGGGCGGGTTGTTCAATGGAGATACAGGCGAGAAGATCTCGGCCATCAATCTGGATGAAGAGTATGACCATCTCATGAAGCAGTGGTGGGTTCGTCACGGAACACGTCTCAAGATCAAGGAGATGAAGGAACTGCTTATGGACCTGCCCCGGACCTCCAGCGTGGCTATCATACACCCTGCGGACCTGCAAAAGGAGCTGTTCACTGATACCGGTGCCGGAACCCTGATCAGACGGGGAAACAAGGTCCAGACTAGGAACAGCATCGAGGAGTTCGAGGATATCGAAGCCCTGAAGAACGCTCTTGTGCGTGATCAGGAGGCGCTGGATGCCAGGGCTACCGTGGACAGATACGTTGACTCACTCAGAGGCAAGGAGATCAAGGCCTACTCAGACGAGCCCCTAGAGGCTCTGGCCATTGTCCTGCCACCCAAGCCGGGCTCTACGCTCGCTCACCTGGCTACCATGTCCATTACCAAGACCGGCTGGCTGACCCATGTTGCCGATAACGTCTTCACCAGCATCCAAAAGGACTTCCCCAAGCTTACCTGGACCGTCAAGGAAGACGACGAGAATCTCTCTTGGTTCTTCGACAAGGCTGACGGCAGTCTATGTCGGGATGGCGAAGTGCTTTTCTGGTCCGGCGTAAAGGAGGCAGACGAAGTCAAGGACCTTGTCGTCGAATTCAGCAAGAATGGTCGTGACATGCTTGGGAACCTCAGCATGGAGTCCTCCCTGAATAGCAGCGCGGCAGGTGGCAGCAATCCTTCTGCGACCGTCCAGCAGAAACGAGCATTCTCTACAGCAGCCACCACCGCTTCTGCTCTGCGATCCCTCAGACAGCAGCAACAATATACCCGCCCGGGCTTCTCCCGTTCATACACCACCCAGACCAACCCAAACCCTCCCCTGGGCAAGAAGAACGCATCCAACACCAAACCCTCCAAGGTCGCCCTGATCGGTGCTCGCGGCTACACCGGTCAAGCCCTGATCAGTCTTCTCAGTGCCCACCCATACATGGATCTAGCCCACGTCTCTTCCCGTGAACTAGCAGGCAAGCCACTGCAGGGCTACAACAAGCGGGAAATCATCTACGAGAACCTCAGCCCAGACGACGTCAAGCGCATGGCTGAGCAAGGAGACGTCGACTGCTGGGTCATGGCCATGCCAAACGGAGTCTGCAAACCGTTTGTGGACGCCGTTGATTCCGTCGACAAGGAGAAGGCCGTCATCGTCGATCTCAGCGCAGACTACAGGTTCGATGACTCCTGGACATACGGTCTGCCGGAACTAGTAAATCGGTCTACGATAGCCAAGGCAACTCGCATTGCCAACCCCGGATGCTATGCCACAGCTGCACAGGTCGGCATTGCGCCGCTGGTGCCGTACTTGGGCGGCCAACCTACTGTCTTCGGTGTATCTGGGTACTCCGGCGCAGGAACCAAGCCTAGTCTGAAGAATGATGTGAATTACTTGACCAACAATATCGTTCCGTACAGTCTTACGGACCATATCCATGAGAGGGAAATCGGCTCTCAGCTTGGTGCTGAGGTTGCATTTATTCCTCATGTTGCGGTTTGGTTCCAGGGCATTCACGTATGTCAGCCCGTTATTCTCCTTCTATCCTGCTTTATTTCTGACACTTGCTAACCATGTTATTTCCAGCACACTATCAACATCCCGCTGAAAGAGGCCATGGCCTCCCGTGACATCCGCAACTTATACCAAGACCGCTACGCGGGTGAGAAACTAGTCAAGGTCGTCGGTGAGGCACCGCTGGTCAAAAACATCTCTGGCCGCCACGGGATTGAAGTCGGTGGTTTCGCAGTCCATTCGAGTGGGAAGCGAGTCATTGTCTGCGCTACTATTGACAACCTTCTCAAGGGTGCTGCAACTCAATGTCTACGTACGTTTATCCCTTAACCCTATATTCTACTTAAAACATGCGTCTAACCCGGCCATAGAAAACATGAACCTCGCGCTAGGATACTCGGAGTACGAAGGTATCCCGCTGGATGGCAGCAGCTAGCCACCGACCGCCGTCTACCCCCAACGAAACCCTATATAGACACCATTCTGTCTTGTTGTAGTTGCAATTTCATTGCCGTTCCAGCTCCAGTTCCAGCTCTGCCATAGACTCTGTTTGTCTTTTTTCTTGTGCCTTTAGTATGTAGCCACTGTCAAGATACTGTTTTCTTTGAACGCATGGCGCTTCTCGTTTCGTCCGTCTGTTTGTATTTAAGGTAGGATGAAGATGACGCTCTTGCTTGCTAGCCTTTCTGGGTTATACTGATAGAACTGCTGCCAATCGTCTACATTACTTCTATCTATTCACTATCCCTTGTCCATCTACCGGATATTCACCATCTTAATGTCCATCTTTTATATGGATCTTTCTGTCGCCGGGAAGATTCTGCCCCCCAGAACCCGTGACTCTCCGCCTTCCGCTCACTTGCCCTCACTTCCCGATTAGGACGACGCGACTCTCTTTTTCTTCTTCTTTTTCTTCTTCTTCTTCTTCTTCTTCCTTCAAGCGAGTCCGCAACTTCATCTCTGCTCTGTAGCAAACACAGCTCCGTCCACGGTTATAGACAGCCTATAGACAGACTATAAATACTCGAAAGAGTCAGGAGAATCCCGGTCTAGAGCATTAGAAGACAGACGCCATGTTCTACAGCCACGAAAGTAAGTTCTTCACCGGCATCAATTGGTGAATCGCAGTGTAGAGACTATTGAGACTGATCAATTGCTAACTCGGTCTCTACCATAGTCCTCACCTCACGGGAGCATGGCGTTGCTACAGTGTGGTGAGTTGGTTATACATAGATCAAGCATAGAACGTCAAAATGGCCCTTCTAATGAGGAATTGACAGGCTGGTGGCGACTCTCGGGGCAAAGTTAACTACACGAAAGGTGAACAGGAAGGCAATATTAGAAGTGGACGTGCCCAAGGCGTGTGATATGATTATTCGACCAGATGCTCCTATGGCATTGAGATTACAGGGGAACCTCTTGTAGGTTTTTCCTTATATTAGACTGTGTGTCTTGGGATATATAGCTAACACAGTATAATAGGTACGGGGTATCTAAAGTCTACCACCAGCAGTGCGGGTATGCGCTTCTCGACGCTGAAGCCACGCGGGATAGAATGAGGACCATGTTGAAGGTTATCAACAATGCTGGCTTGGATCCTGACGCGGGAAAGGCCAGGTAAATATTTACTATCATGCCACACTCAACATCATAAGATAATGATTAACGATTGTAGACCCGATCAAATCATGCTTCCACATGATCCGACTTTTATTCCTGAGCTAATGTTGCCCGGGTTGAATGTTGATTTATCTGCTCTGGATATGGGACTGGAATGGGTATCACCCCGTAAATCCAGTCTGGTATCAAGCTACGTTCCCAAATCATCTGCTACCAACTGGTCACCAGCCGCACAACTGCAGCTGAATCTCTCATCTTCGGATATCGGTGGCTTCCAGGCAGGGGAAGGCCTAGGATATATCAGTGACATGAGCAGCGCTAGAAAGGAGCCTCAAGTAGAGCTGCCACCCTACTTTGGAGACGAGGCCGGTATCTTGTTACAACCGGACTTTGAATTCGATGGTGAAGGTAACATCATCGAGCTATCTCCGAAGAAAGCTGCACAGCCAAGGGAAAGTGAAGTCCAAGTGGGGGATGACCGCCTGAGTACCTTGAGAAATACTGGAGTCGACTTGCTCGTTGACGATCATCAAGTGAGTCAAATCTTAGCTTTCTTTTTGTTCACATAGTCCGGATTGCTAATGCTATGATATAGCCTGATGGGGGTATTGTCATGAATGACATTGATGCAAGTCAGAGAGAAGGGATGGGGAGTCTGCCTGTATCCGACGGCATACAGCCACGAGGGCAAGTGACTGATCCAGACTACTCAAACGTTCCTCAGGTATCCTCGGAGACAGGTGAAGTAAGGGTACCCTTTAGAAGGAGAAAACTTCCCAGGATGTTCGGTATAGATGAGCCCGCTGAGCTTCGAAACTCTGATCTGGCACAGTGGAACTCAGAGTACGCGGAGAACATGGCTGCTGCGGCCAGGGCCAAGGTCCAGAACAGGCTTATCACCATTGCCAAAAAGAACGCGGCCTTCTGGGTTCTCGGTTCGGGAATTGGAGCTGTAGGTGCCGGCTTGGGTGCTGGAGCAGTGCTACATCCACTTGCTGCCTTTTCCGGAGACCAATTACTCGCCTCTTTGACTGGGGCACCATGCAAAGAGAGACGTAGGAAGAGGAACCACGAGGGTAAAGATGAGGATGCTGATGCAGCTGTGGTTGGTAAGAAAGCTCGTACCATGCAGGATGATGAGCCTGAACTTGGCTTAGGCGAGGCTGTAGAAGTGGATGAAGGTCCTGGCCTTGTAGTTGAGGTATGCACCTATGTTCTTCCCGGGGGGATTCTCCAGAGACGACCAAGCTTCATGCACTGACATGTCGATCAATATAGGACATTGAGGTCGGCCGACAGGCTCCTTCATCTCTTCGGGATGACGACCAATCCAACATGCCATGGAACATCACCGCATCTATCAGGAGCAAGAGCTCAGCGTATTCCCGCCAGATCTTCGCGAGTGGAGGCGTGTTCTCGAGCATTGGCGGCCCGCGATCTGTGGTAAGTCCCGGACCGGATGGACTGCCGTCTGCCTCCAACGCAGCAGCCCTAGCTGCCTTTAGACGAGGACGCCTAAGAAGTCCGAGTCCACTCGCTGGTCGCGGTGGAATGACAAACGTCCACCTGCCAAGTGACCAGGACATAGGCGTAGACATGTTTGGTGGCATTGACGGTGGCGAAGGAGACGGGCAACCGGGGGAACAGCTCGATCACGATGAAAGGGGCAGCGTCCAAAGGCCCAAATGGTTAAACAGCAGCAGCCTTGACCAGGAGACCATCAACTTTTACGAGTACCTGCAGATTCGCATTGAGGAGGAGGATGGTGAATGGAAGGCCGGAGTATGCAGTTCAGGGGTATCGTTCACCTCGCTTCTTCCTCCCAGGTCGAGCTCCCGTATCGTCGCGACGCAGGCACTGCTGCACGTCCTGACCCTCGCAACGAACGGAGCACTTCGAGTCCAGCAAGACGTCGCCAATAAACCAAGGAGTGTTCAAGATGCAGGGGACATAATCCTGATGCTTGGATGTTAAAACAGGCGGCTCTTCACATGTCCACCCACAACGCACGCGAGCGGAGTTCACGTCAAACATATTTCATATCTGACCATTCGATCTAACTGCATTTCTGTCTGTCTCTTCTCTTTATCTGACGTTATTTCTCATGCTAGTTATGTTTACCGCATCTCCAGCAGGCCATCCTTTCCTAGCTATAAATGTATCTGCCCATGTATCGTTACCGTCCCTCGATCCCAAGTATATATAACAAGAAAGTTCGAGCGGCGAGCTACGCTCACCGCCAGGTATTAGTCATCTAATTAGTAAATAATACCTAGCGGCGAATACTTAATTATATATAAAGATACTTATAATATTAAATAATTAAAGGCTTCAAATTTTATTTTATTAGGCCTAATAGTTATAAATATAAAATTAGTACTTTATAGCTAGTAGTAGTAGAAGTATTTTATAGTTATCTAGTTACTATAATAGGGTATTATATATTAATAATATAAGCCTTAGAGATATTAATATATAATTATACTACTATTAGTATAGTATTCTATAAGTATGGATCCTTTATATTAGTATTAATTTAAAAAGTATTTTCTCTAAATACTTCTCTTTCTTTCCTTATATATAGGCTTTACTTACTTTAAGAAATCTCTTTATTAGATATCTAGTAATTAATATTAGATACTTAATAGTTAAACCCTTTTTTAGTATTTAATTTCTATTATAGATTTTATTTAGAGGTAGATAGTCCCGTTACTCTAAATATTTATCACTAAGCTATATTATCTAACTTATCTACTTATACCTCTTTATAGTATAACTCTTACTTTTATCTTTTATATTATTATTTAGATAAGGTAGCTTATTAGTATATAAATTAGTTAAAGTAATAATTATAATATTATTATTATTATCCTCTAAAGAATTATTTAAATTATCTAAGTCTAAACTAGAAGAGTTTTTGAATAAATCTAAATCTACTATTATATTTTTAGACTATATAGAGAAAACGTCCTAATTTTTAAACTTTTTAGTAGAAGAAAAAGTTACCTTGGAGGCCTATAATATTAAGCCTAAGTTTAACTTTAAAGAATTAAAGTAAGCTTTTTTACTAATAGGAGCTTTAGTAGTTTCCTTTAGAATTTATTTTATTACTATATCGTTATTAGAAGTAGAGGAGGGGGGGGGTAGTAGTTAATAGTCTAAATTTAGTACCTTTAGTATATAATCTCTTAATTAGTATTATAGGGGTATTAATATAGCAGAAGTATTTAAGTTCTTTATTATAAAATAAAGTTTTAGCTATATATTTATCTACTAGGAAGTAAAATAAATACTTATACTAGTATACTAGGCCTAGACTTAGGTATTATTTTAAGGGTAGTAGCTACTTAAGCTCCTAATAAGTAGCTTAGCTAGAATAAATTAATAATAGGAGACTAGTAACCCCTATATTTATAGAGGCTAATAATCTAACTATTAATAGAGACTAGATAAAATACTTAAAATAGATAAATATTTTTCTAGTAAAAGTTACTAGATATAATATAGTAAATATCGAACTTAATAAAGCTCTATATTCTAGAAGTTAAGTTAAATAATAAATAGTAATAAGCTTTAAGTTAAATAATAAAAATTTAATATTTAGTAGACTCTAGTAGAATTATAACTACTATACTAATAAAAGCTATATATAGATTAGTTATTCTAATTAATATATCGGCGTATATTTTACTATTTAAGTCCCTAGACTAAATATATAGAGACTTAGCCTAGAGAGTTATAACTAGTTAACCTTTCTAATACTCTATAAAGAGTTAATTATAGCCCTTAATAAAGTAGTTATTAGTAAAAAAATTATTTATAATATTATGGAACTCTATAATTATTAGTATCTCTTTTATATAAATAATATAATTACTGGCTAGAAAATTATAAAATATATCTAGTGATATTTAGAAAATCTAATTCTAGCTACTAGGCTAAGGGGACTAATAAATTATGGTAAAGGGAGTAATAATAAAGTAAATAATTTAAATAATAATTAAGGTAGATATATTAACTAGAAGGTAATTAAGGTAAGAATACCTTTAAAAGTAAATAAGATAATTAGATTATAGATTAACTAAAGTATAATATTAAGCTAGTAAAGTTAATAAAGGTAGAGAAGAAATATCTAACTCTAAAAGGGCGAGATAGATATATTTAAGTACCTTCTAATATATAATATTTTAGATAAGCGAATTTAGATCTAGATTAGTAAAAAATTAAAAAATTGGAATTAGGATATTTTTAGAGATATTACTCTCTATATTCTAATTTAATCTATTAGTAGTAGCTATAACTAATTCTTCTTTAGTCTCTAGATTTAATAAAATAATAATTTATTTAATATTTATTACTTAAAATAATATAATATATAGCTAGCTATATATAAATATAGGAGAGTAGAGATCAACTCTAATATACTTTAATAATTAGCTCTAAGCTTTATTAATAGTTATTATAAAGGCTAGTCTTATAGAAAATTAATATTAATAAAATTTGAATAGAAAATTTAGAATATTACTCTTATACTAAATATAGTAAATAAAGTAGATATTTTCATTGAAATTTCTACTATTAATTTAAACTTCGAGATATTAATATAGAGCCTAGTATAAAATAAATATATTCCATTATAGAGCCCTTTGGATAGATTTAAATTCTATAAAAGTATTAGTAGAATACTAATTTTAAGGCGTAACTTAGATAATAGTAAAGAATTAAAATTTAGAAATTATAGAAATTTCCATAAGACTTCTTTATAGGCTATATTATTAATATTAGTAGTATTAATTATATATTAGGTAAGTACTTCTCCTAAGAACTTAGTAAGGAAGTACTAATTAAGAAATTATATATTTTTATTTAAAAATATTATAATAGCATAATCTTTAAAAAACTCTAAATTAGTAAAATTCTTTATAAAATTTAAATATACCTAGTTTATAAAGGTAGTTAAATTAGTAGTAGACTTAATAATTAGATAAAGCTAAATCTAACTTTATAGAGATTTATAATAGTAAATTTTACTAGCTACTTTATAAAAGCTTAATTTTTAGAAGTAGTATTTTAAAGTCTTATATTCTTATATAGACTTAGAATATATAAATTCTACTAAATATTGGTATTATATATTATAGCGTTAATAATATCTTACTAGGTACTTATTACAATAATAGGTAAAATTTACTAGAAGTCCCTATCTAAAATAATTAGTAGACTATTAAAGAGTAAATTAATCTAATAGATATTATAGAGTAATTAATTAATAATATTAAATATCTAAGCTAAAGTTATTAGAGTCTTATTCTAAATAAGTAAAGATATTTATTAGAGTAACTCTACTAGTTAAGAAAATTTAAAAATATTATATATTAAATAGTCTTCGATAGAGATTAGAATCTTAAAATATTTATATATAGTTCTATCTTTAAGTAAAAAAATAGAAGTAATACTTATAGATATAATATAAAGTATAATAAGGCCTTAGCTATATATATATATATAGATAATTTAATATAGAAATATCTTTCTAGTATTATTGAAATCATTAAAGAAGAATAATACTTTTTTTAATATTTATTTTAAAGCCTCTAAAATAATTCCTTAAGCTTATTATTAATTAGTATTAAGTTATACTTCTAGTTATTTAGCTAAAATTTTCTACTTAGCTTAATTATAAGCTAATTCTATAATGATAAGAGGGTTTATTAGTATCTTTTTTCCTTCCTAGTTATTTTTAAATATTAGTAGTCTAAACTTCTTAAGGGAATATTCTTCTTATTAGAGTAGATAATAAATAAAGTAAAGGTCTAAATTTCTCAAAATTTTCTCTATAATCTAGTTAGAGAGATAATTAAAATTACCTTAAGAAATTTATAAAGAAAAATTATTATAGAACTAGTTACTAAATTAAAACTAAATTCTAAAAATAGTATCTTTATTTAGACTTCTGAATAATAGAATTAATATAAATATTATTTTAAAAATAATTCTAGTTCGTAGCTAGTAGACCTCCTTAAAGTAGAATATCTACTTATTATCTCTTACTGGAAGCTCTAGAGTATAGTAGGCTTCCTAAAATATAGGTTAAATAACCTTATTAATAGTTCTAAAGTCTTAATAACTCTAGAGGTCTTATATAATAATGAGAAGATATTAAATATAGTAGGCATTCTATATAGATAATAAAGGGTATATTTAGCTAATTTATCTTAACTCTTATTTTCGTAGCTTCTAGTATTTATCTCTTAATATTATTGGTATATATTCTAGATTAGAAAGGATAGAGACTTACTTATAGTCCTAAATATATTAAAATATTATCTTTTAATATAGAAGTTTCTCCATAGAGTGGCCTCTATTATAGGAGAAGAAGGTATTAAGTTAAAATACTTATTTATTAATTTATTCTAGTATATCTTAAGTATTCTAGCTTTAGTCCTAGACTATAATCTACTAAGATAGTAGGTAAACTACTAAAGAAAGAACTAAGGGATAATAGAAATAAATTAAAAAACTAAATAATCTCTAGATTACTTTTATAGTACCTATATATTACTCTAATATATATTATTTTATCTTATTTATCTCTTCTAAATTAAATTTAATAATAGTATAATTTAAACTTTTATAAATATATTTATAAATATAGTAAATAAAATCTAGTAAAGTATATAATTCTATATTAATATAAGTATTAAATATTAAGTAAAGGTATAGACTATAGGGAATAACCTAACTATTATAAATTTAGATTATTACAATAATTTAATATAAATTAAAGTTAGAATATAATATATTAATATAAACTTAATCTTTATATTAATATTTAGTATATCCAGTAGATATTAAAATAATATTAGAATATAATTTCTTTAGGAAGTTTTTAAAATAAAGCTACGGTTTACTATTATTATCTAAGTTATAAGAAGTTTTTAGTTACTTATTATCTACTCTATAGGGCTAGTAGATTATATATCTTATTATAATTAAAAATAGAGAATTATTCTTAGAAGGAATCTTAGTATATATAAATTTATTAATATATTCTGGGTTATCTTAAGTATTATTAGTCTAAAAAAGAGTATAAAAGTAAAGAAGATTATATTTCCATTATTTGATAACTTAAAGAGATAAAGAAAAAGTTAGTAAAAATTAGAATAGTTAAAAAGAACTAAAGGTTATTTATCTAAATATATATTTAATATTTACTAAAATAGCCTTTATAAAAGATATTAATTATAGTATTATTTTTTAAATTAAATACTTAAAATACTAAATTAGAATAGTTATTTTAAATCTATTAAGGAGTCTTATTCGAGCCCTTAAGTAGATTATTAATTATTTTAGACTAATAGAGGTTTATTATAAAAGTTATAAAGAAGGCTAGCTTACTATAATATTAAATAATAATTATTAAGTTCTAGTAATATTACTATATATTTTTAACTAAGCTAGTAAAGGTAGTAGATAGAATATAATAACTAATAGAGTCTAATATAGCTCTAGCTACTATTATATTATATATATTCTAGTAAAGCTTAGCCTAAATAATCTTCAAGTTATAGTAGAAGTACTAAAGCCTCTATATATTAATAGAGAGAAGAATATTAACTATAAACTACTAAAAGAGAGTAGCCCCTCTATAGAGGATATTAAATAAGCCTTCTCTATTCTAGAGGTACTAATAATAGAAGGAATAAATAATAATTTACTTATTTTACTATAATACTCTAGTAGTAATAAGGTTATATAGAATTAATAAGTAGTTATAGCCTCGGCCGCTAATAGTATAAAATAATATATAGTAAAAAGGGAGATATAATAGATATTTAAAATAAATATAAAAGAATTATTAGCCCTAAATATCTTAAGCTAGAGTAGTAGTATTAGTATTATTAATTAAAGAGTCTTAAATATAGAAGATAAATAAATTAGCTTTACTATAAGTTAGATTAGGGGTATCTTTAAAATATAATAAAATATTTTAATAACTTATATTACTATATTTATAAAAAATATCGAGAATAAAGCTAGTAATTTTAGTATTAGGTTAGCTAACTAGGAGGTTATATTATTATCTAGAATTAGAGTCCTTTATTAATTTAAAGAAAGGAGTTAATTAAATATAATTAAGCTTAATATTCTTTTATAGTACTTTTCTAATATATCCAAAGAGACGATAGTAGAGATTATAAACTTAAATATAATTATTAATAATAGAGATAATCTCTAGAAGATATCCAATATAGCTAATATTAACCAACTACTATAATATTACTTTTTAGAGATTAAGGAAATAGAGTTAAATAAAGGCTAGTTATTAGCCTAGGCGAGCTTCTAATAGCCCTTACTTATAATATATTATTTTTTAAATTTAATATATATAAATATATTTATATATATATAAATAATTAGACTTATAAATCATAATAGTAGTAAAAATTAGAGAGTTATTAATATATCTAATATATTTATAGAATACTTAACCTAATCTACTAACCTTATTTTAAAAATTATTATTATAGAATAGACTTTTTATAGATAAATTCACTAGAGGTTTAAATATAAATAAATAACTAGTAAATTTATATATATTAAGGCCGCTATTCCTATAATATAGAAAAATATAGTTCCTCTTCTACTTTAGTAGCTTCTTATTCTAAAAGATAGCCCTATAATAAAGATATATAATTAATTTATCGCCTATATTATTGATAATCTAAAGCTCTTAATTATTAATACTAGTAAAAAAAAATTTAGCCTTACCAATATTTTTAATAATATTTACTACAGTAGCTAAAAAGAAATTATTAATAATATTTACGTAGATTAAATAGTATTTAATATAAATATAGAGCTCTAATATATTACCATAGTTATAATATTTAGGGGCTAATAGTATAGTTTTTAGTTAAACTTTTTTATTTTAGTTAAAATTATATATAATATAATAATAATCTAAATAAAAATACCTATATTTATTGATATAATAAATATACCTAGTAGTTTAAATAATGGATAGTAGGCTTAATTTAGTAATTATTAATAGCTCTAATTCTATAATATTATTTATAATAAATTTAGTATGTAGAGGTAGTATAAATATTAGTTAGAAAGAGATTAAACTTACTAGTATTATATTAGTAATTACTAACTAACTAGAACTAGATATTAAATATACTAAAATAGTAGATACTAAAATAGTAGATATGAAAAAAGATATTAAAATAAAAGGGTAATTCTAGATTTAAAGTAGTAGTCTCTATAATACTTCTACCTTCTATCTACTATATCTTCTAATATAATAAAGTATCTAAAATACTTTCTAGGTAGATAGTCTAAATAGACCTTTTACTAGTATAAAAAGAGTAAAATTATAAAATATTAAGAGTAATATTAAATAAAGTAAGTATCTCTATGAAGAGAGTATTATTTTTAATATAAGTTAGCCTCTAGAGTATAATTATAGATTTTATAATATCTAATTTTCAGAGTATAAGGTATTAAATAATATAGATATATATATAGAAAAAACTAAGTATATATATATAAAAAGAAGCTTAAATATAATAAATAAAGAAAAAGGTAATAATGGAAAGGTAGTTAGTATATATATCTAGATAGCTAGAGTATAGACTAATTAACTATTAAACTTTAATGGAAGCTATTATTAAGTATTAGATTAGAGCTTTATTACTTAGTAAATATAGAAGAGGATATTTATTTAGTAAATATATAAGATAAAACTTACTTAGTAAAGTATATAAGAGGATATTTACTTAGCTAAATATATAAGATAAAACTTACTTAATAAAGATATATAAAAGGGAAATTATTTAGTAAATATATAATACTAAATTCTAGTTTATAGTACTATTTAAAGTTTGTAATCTATAGTACTACTTATAGTATTCTTTATAAAAATTATAGTTTAGAGTCTATAATACTATTTATAAAGGCTATAGTCTAAAGTCTATAATACTATTTAAAATTCATTGTCTATAATATTACTTATAG
>NW_003315593.1:0-3849 GCF_000151505.1 Trichophyton verrucosum HKI 0517 | reverse complement strand
GGTAATTATTCTAGAGGTTATTCTTTAATTTGGAAAAAGGCCTTATTTTAATATAGAAAGAGGAATAGAGACTATTTACTACTATTATATACCATTATTATATTTTACTCTTAGTAGTATTTTAGATAATAAGGTATACTAATATCTACTTTATATATAATAATATAACTATTTAACGATCTATCTTTATATATAAAGAATTATAGTAGTAAGGGTTGGAGAATATATAGTAGCCCCTCTTCTTACCTAATTTAAATCTAATAGAGAATATTTAGAGCTAGATAATAACTTATATCTAGAATAATTACTAAGATAAACTAGGCCTAAATAGTATTAAGTAGGCTTTAATAGTAGTATAGAAAACTATTTTAAGTAATTTTTTATATAAGCTAATATAATTAATAAAGAATTAATATAGACTAGTTATTAAATTAGATAGAGGCTCTATTACTAGATAAATTAATCTATAGGAATAAAGCTATTATTTAGAAAATTATAGTAATAGTTATTACTATAAATTAAGTCTTTATAATATAATAAATCTCTTAAATATTAGAATCTAAATTAATAGATTAATAAAAGGATTCTCTAGCTAGTTATTAAAAGCCAATCTATATTAACCCTTATTATTATCTACTTAATATATATATTTTTAGCTAATATTATCCCTTATCTTAGATATTTTATAATATATCTAGTTTATATAAATTTTATATTTATTAGATTAGTAGGTAAAAAGGGGGAGATATAAAATAATATAAGTATTAAAATATCTCATTTATTAGTAGTTATTACCTACTAGCTACCCCTGTTCTAAGTAACTATATTCTATTGAAACTATAATAAATACTATATTCTAATACTTATCTTTTTCTAGAGGCCTTACCTAACTATAGCTATTAAAATATTCATTATAACCCTAAGCTCCTTATATATTAAGGTAGTTATACCTCCTCCTCCTCCTAATATAAGTTTATTCTCTTTTACCAGTACCTTTTATACCGAAGCTATATTTAATTTAGATCTATATAGACCTTAGGTATATAAATAATTCTACTTTATTATATAAGTATAACTACCTAGTATTTATGGAATATAGCGACTAAAAAATTTATTATTATTCTTAGTACTTTAAATAAATAAATAGGAATAGATAATAAATATAAAGTAATAAAAACTAATTATTTAGTAACTCGTAGTATCTATACTAAATAAAATCCAATTTTAAATCTTATAATTATAATAATTTATAGAACTATATAGCGAATTATTATATTATTAAGATTATTCTAGTAGGAAATATAGGAGGCCTTCTACTACTAGTAGAGAAGAACTACTTAGAATAAGGAGTATCTATAATACTACTTCTATATAATAGGCTACTCCTCCTATATTTAGTAGTTATTTATAGAAGGAACTAAGTTTCTATTTAGAATCTTAATTATTAAGTATAACTTATATACTATAATATTTTTATATATAGCTATACCCTATTTAACTAGTATAAGCTCTCTAATTTATTACTTTTAAATTTCCCTTTTTTATTATAAATCTATATTTTGTATTAAAATAATTATAGAGATATTTATCTTATAGATAAAATTTATATATATTTCTAAATAATTTAAGAGGTATACTCTAGAGTTTATTCTTAACTATTATTTATTATTTATTTTTATTAACTTACCTTTATTCCAATAGCTCCTTTATCTAGCTACTAGTAATATTTTACTTCTAATTTTATTATATTATTAACTTATATCGTTCCTTATTAAGAAGGTAAAAATATTAATATTAGAATAGCTTACTAAAATCCCTCCTGGTATAATAGTATTACTCACCTTAGACTACTAAATAAGCCCTAATATATACTTATTTATAGCTATTATCTTTTATTATATTAATAAGGATTAGGAGATTCGCAAGCTACTATTAGAATTTACTCCTCTTATTAGTATTTATATTAAAGACTAATTTACTAAAGTAGTATTTAAAATTCTTATTTATTATAAGTTTATTAATAAAATATTATATTTTAAGTTTATATTCTATATTCGAACTTATAGTACTAATTAATCTAACTATAATTCCAGCTTAGTTAATATTCCATTAATTAAAGAGTATATCTTATATATTCTATATATTATTAATTTAGTAATAAAGGTAATTTTAAAATTAATTTAAGTAGAGCTTTCTAATAATAAAAAAATTATTATATGGAACTCTTTAGGTTTATATATATAGAGTAATATAAAACTACTATATTTTCTTAAAAAGATATTACTATTTATTACTACTTTTTATTAATAATTCTAATAATTATTTATTTTATAGATCTATAACTTTTCTATATTTATTACTACTAGCTTAAAGAGGTTAGATCTCTTTAAGGAGCTATAGGCTAGTAGAGAGAGGGGGCTATTTCTCCTTTATTATAACTACTAAATATACCAAAACTTAATACTCTATATACTTACTTACACTATAGAGCTTTATAATATATTTATACTCTTTATCTAATACTAACTAAATAATAATTTATCTTATTTATATATTTAGACTAAAGAATAATTCTAGCTAAAATACCTTTTTAAGCTTCTTATTCTATTTTATATAGTAATATTTAATATTTTAAATGCTACCGATCTATTAGCTAACTTAATTTATAATATATATAAATACCTCTATAATTATTTAGATACCTTTATTAAGAAACTTAAAATTAAATATATTTTATAGAAGGTAATATTATATATTAGAATTAGAGCTACTTGTAAAAAGTTATTAATATACTATATTTAAATAAATAAAGCTTAAGAATATCTCTATATAATAGCTATTATTCTTAATTTAAAATTAAAACTATAGATATTTAATAAAGCCTTATAGAGAGAGGAAGCTAAGGATTTAAAAGATAAGTTACCTAAAGTAGATATTAACTAGGTATAAGAGTATTAATAATACTTTAAAGATATTTTCTCTTATTATTAGATATAATATTTAGATATTATTATACCTAAATATATATATTATTAAACTCTCTTTAAGTATTTATATAATAAGGGCTTCGTATTAAAGAAATAGAAGGATCTATAAGGTAAGTTTTAAAAGACTATTATTTTTAGTAAGATTATAGAGTATCTTAATAAAGGTAAAATATTATAATTCTCCTAAATATAAAATTTACATATTCTAATATATATAAGATTTAGGAATTATCTAAAAGATATTAATCCTCGAGTACTACAAAGTAAACTCTAAATACTTTCTAATTTTTTCTATAATAGCTTATAATATTCTAGTAATTCTACCCTCCACTATAAGTATAGAGTAGTCATTTAATATTACTTGTAATATAAACTACTTTTACTATACTAAATTTAATTTTTAAACTATCTAGGCTATTATAGTAGAGCTTACTAGTAATTACCTTAATAGAGATAAGCTTGTTACTAATAACTTCTCTAAGGCTAAAAATTCTACTTTTATAGCGTCCCTTTATTATATATAGTACCTTAATTAAGTAATAGAGTCCACTATTATAGAGTTCTTAAATAGAAAATATATTAATAATATTAAGGATCTACTTCCCTATCGTTAATCAACTACGCCTATTAATAAGGAAGAGGAAAAATGAATATAAGCTAACTTCTTCTAGTACTTAAATATATTACTATAGTAAATAGGTACTAATTCAATATTTACTTATCTAATTCTGATATTTTTTTTTATTATACTCTACTTCTATATTTAGTAGTAATACTATCTTTATTATTAATTACTTTTTATATATATCTTAATTATATTTTTTATATTTTCTATATATTATATTTATAATATTATAAATCT
>NW_003315592.1:0-6830 GCF_000151505.1 Trichophyton verrucosum HKI 0517 | reverse complement strand
TAGCCCTAATAATATTTTTAATTTTAAAATTACCCCCCTATAGATTATTATAATTAATACGAAAGATTTTAGTAATAATTATAAGATTTTAAGAGATATAAGTTTTTTAATTTTATTAAATTATTCTATAAGTATTAATAGATTATAATTAATTATGAACTTTTAACTTACTAGAATTTATTAATTAGATTCTATATTTTAATATATAAGAGTTCTAATCTTAGACTCTCTAGAGTATAAAATTAAAAGTCTCTAATATATTAGTATAAGTTATTTTACCTACTAAGGCGTAGTTAATTAGTAGATATAGTATAAGGAAAAGTCTAAATATATCTCTATTACTATTAATAGTTCTTTAGCTTAATAAACTAGATAAAGACTAAATTATAGTATTTATAGAAGAATATATATATTCTAGTATAGATCTAACTAGGTAAATTAGTAATGGAGTTAAGTATCGAGAAATTTTACTCTTATATAATACTTAAAGATATTTTACTAAGGATATTATTTTTTTATAAATATCCAGCATCCACCTTTACTCTATAGAATATTTTAATTTCTACTATAGAGTTAGTAGATTAATTATTCTATTATAGAAGTTTATATAATCTACTTAATAATTAAGTATTTCAGTAGAATTAGTTTTCCTAGAGTAGTATAGTAGAATAAAATTATAGATATTTAGGGCCTCTATTTATTTTCTCTATCTTCTATTAAGTAATTTAGTCGTTATAACTTACCTTAAGTTAATATAGTTAGAGAAGACTTTTACTAGAAACTAACTTTCTCCTAAATAGTATCTTTAGTATTTAAAAGTAGATACCATAGTAAAAAACTCCTAATTATAGTTATTATACCTTTTTTTAGCCTCTATAAATTTTCTAAATTAGAAAACTACTAGATACTATAAATTATTATCCCATAATTAAGATAAAATAACTAAAACTATAAAATTACTTATAATAGATTTAACCTAGATATATCTAGTTAAATTAAAATAAGTAAGTAAGGGAGTAACTGGAAATCTAACTTTTAAATTGTTAAATAAGTAATCTACTTCTTGAATTTACTAAAAAATTAGTTTCTTCTCTCTCTTTTTATAGCCCTTTATAAGCTTAAATATAGAGGCTATAATATATATATAGAGCTTTATAAATTTTTAATAAAAGTTAGTAAAATCTGAAAAAAATTAAATTTCTTTAATAGATTTAGAAGTTAGCTAGTTTATAATTATTAAAATTTAGTTCTCTTCTATTTTAATTTTCAATAAGCTAATTATATAGCTTGGAAAGAATATTTTTATTTTTTTAAATCTATACTTAGACGCCTTAATATATGGATATATAAAAGTGAAGTACTTAAAAATAGTAACTAAATAAGACTTATAATTCCTAAATATATTAGAGAAGATAAAAATATTACTAAAGTAGACTATATAGAATTAATTAAAGAAATCTATAAAGGTTTCGTTAATATAAATTTAAAAAATTATAGAAGTATTAGTTAGGCTAAAAAGTATAATATAATACTTAAAGTATCTATATTTTATATAAAATATAGTTATCTAATAATCCTCTTTTTAAATTAGAATTTAGATATAGGCGTCTCTAATATCGATTTTACTAAAGAACTTAGCCCCTAATAGCTAATCTAGTAATTTACCAATAAGTAGTAGTAGATATTAGTTCTTAATAGTAATTTAGTTAAGTTTCTAATAATCCATATATAGTTTTAGCTCCTTATCTTTCTTAGGTATAAAAAGGATAGGAGTACTAGTTAGGCTTTTTAAGAGTCTCTTTTATCCTTTATTAATAACTTTATCTAGGTTACTCCCTTAGGGCTCATAGTTCTAATTATAATAGATTATATATAGGTATAAAAGGTAGTAACCTCCCTAGTTCTAGATTAATTTAATATTTAGCCTCTAGTAGATATAGAGCCTTTTTAGTACTCTACTTATTAAATATATAAGTAAATAGCCTAAGGTATTTAAAAATATTAAGTATTTTAATATTGAAGATATTATCATTAATTTATATAAATAAAATTTGAATATTTTTTCAATATTTATTTTTTATTAGTTATAGATATATTATATAAACTTTAATATCTAATAGAATCTCTATAGTAAGTAGTATTAAATACTTCGAGATTTATGTCTTTCTTTTCTATTAAATTTATTTCTCTATAAATAAATATACTATTATGCTAATTAATATTAGAATTAATAAACTTTAACTATAGACAGTCTAGAATAATATTATAGCCCTCTAGAGATAGTAATACTTAAAATTTATATATATAGAACTATAAATTACCCTTATTATTAATAGCTCTAACTAGTACTTAGTATTTACTAAAATACTATAAATATTAGCCTTCGATAGATTTAACTATTTTAATTAGGCTAAATTATAAGCTTAGTCTGATATTAGTAGTCTAAAATTATCTAATATAATTTACTTTAGCTCCTAAGTCTCCTAAAGTATTAATAATAATTTCTCTTTTAGATATCTAAATCCTAAAAGATAGAGTAAAGGAGATAGTAGAAGGCTCTTATTAGCTAGAAATCTTTATATTGATAATCCAAATAATATATAAAATATATCTTATATATTTTTTACCTTTTTTATATTTTTTAGTTTATTTTTAGACTTCTAATTTTTTTAAGGTTTAACCTTATTATTAAGCCCTATATTACTTATTTAAATAGCCTAGTTTATGGATCTTATAGTAAGGCTATTTTATACCTTAATTCTTATTATTAGATGATTTTATATTATGAAACCTTCTTATTTGGTTCTATAGCTATTTTAATTTATTACTAAATTTCTAGGTAAATTATTTATCCAAGTATCTTTAGTTTATTAAGTATTTCAGTTTTAAAAATAAGGTTCTACTTAAGCTTTCTTTATATAGGTAGTCTTTATACTTTTTAATATTATCTTCTACCTTTTCTAGCTAGTAAACGAGGTTCTTATAAGATAATTAGTTTATACTTATAGTATACTTACTAAATTTAGCTCTAATAATTTTAAAATTTTTATTAAGTAAGTATAACTTCTAGTACTCTTCTAAATATAGTACTTATATTTAGTCCTCTAGGAGTTCTAAATAAGTTAAGAAATTATGGATAGATTAGTATTCCTTCTACCTAGCTATTGGATAGAAGTAGCCTACTTTATTAGCGGACCTGTTTAGGTCCCCTATTTAGGTTTGAAATTAATAAATAAACTTAGTTTATATTAATATTTAAGTATAATTTGGATTATAATTGATCCATAAGATATATAGGTAGATATTAAAATATATAGCTACTTCTAGAATCTTTATTTTATTATTCCTCTAGAAGTATACTTACTAATAAGTATAAAATATCTAGTAGCCTACTAAGAACTCTTTATATTCTTTAATACTATATATTTCAAACTACTTAGCTAACTTTCTAATTAGTAAGTATACTAATTAATAGTTCTCTAGAACTAGATATTATTTACTAAAGCGGCGGTTTTATAATCTATACTAAGGTACCTTAAAGTATAGTACTTGGTCTTACTAGTATTTATAGATTCTAAGTTGGTATTTCTAGAATTTTAAATAGTAGCTTATATAGCTCTTAATTTATTACTATTTCTTTATATTCTTTAATACTATATATTTTAAACTACTTAGCTAGCTTTCTAATTGGTAAGTATACTAGTTAATAGTTCTCTAGAACTAGATATTATTTACTAAAGCGGCGGTTTTATAATCCATATTAAGGTACCTTAAAGTATAGTACTTGGTCTTACTAGTATTTATAGATTCTAAGTTAGTATTTCTAGAATTTTAAATAGTAGCTTATATAGCTCTTAATTTATTACTATTATACTCTCTTGTTGAACCACCGATACACAAGGTATACTAGAGGTTAGTTCTCCCTTATTAATTGGGAGAGACTATAATAGTCTTTATCGTCGGATAAGAAAATACTATAAAAACTTATTTAATATAAGACTAATTATTAATCTTCTTAACCTTTAGTCTTCCTAGAGTATCTATAGTTCCCTTATTTTATATAGGTTCTATATACTCTAACTCTTAGTAGGTCTCCTTGGAGGTTAGCCCCCCCCCTTAAATTATATACTACCTATAGTATATATCTGAAGGTTAATTTCTAATAATATCCCCCTCTTTAAAGATTTAGCCTCTAAACTCTACGAAGAACTATATTAAACTAAAGAAAAAATTCAAAATTTCTCTTACTTTATATATAATATTAATTTAGTCTATTTCTATTGTTAGTAGTTACTTTAATAGCTTAGTAACACTTCTTTATATACCTCTATTTTTAGTAGGTATAGTTATCTAATAATACTTCTTCCTTATATTATTATAGTTAAAAGTTTTCTTTTTACTATCTTTCTTTTTTTCTTCTTTCTTACTTCTTATAATTATTCCTTTCTTACTTATTTCTATTAGTTTTACTACTTTATATTACTACTCTACTTATTTTTATTTACTACTATAGTAAATACTACTTCCTCTAAAACCTTATCATTATATATATAATATATAGAAAATCTTTATACTATAATAAACTATAAAAAGGATTATATTTTAAACCTTAATTACTATTATAAAGTTAGAGTAATCTACTACTAGTATAAAGGTTTAGATAGACTCTATAAGAATATAGACTAACTCTATTTCTTAATTCTATTTATTTTACTAATATCTCTATTTCTATAGATTACATTTAAGCTTCTACCTATTACTTCCGTAGCTTTTAAGACTTATTAAAAATACCTTATTATTTATAAAAAGAAGGCTATATAGGAGATTATCAATATAGTATATTAGATATTAATAACTATATAATAAGTTTTTAAAAATAAAAGAAGTAGTTAGATTTATTAGTAGATAGTAATTTTAACTATAAGGTAGATTATTTTTATATCTACTCTAGCTAGCTGAGCTTTTCTTATATCTACTATTAGTAATATTTTAGCTTATATATTATTTACTATTCTTCTACCCCCGAAAGCTAAAAGTAGTTATTTTAAGTATTCTAGAGCTTCTACTACTATATCTCTTTCTAATATTTCTATTCTAATTAATACCTCTAATTCTACTAATACTTCTACTACTATTAATATTTCTACTCTAGCTAATATCTCTATTTTAACTACTATATTAACTAGTATAATATAAGCTTTAGTTAAGTAGTTTTAGAATATTAATTCTTCCTCGCCTTTTATTACTTTTGAAAATAAAGGTTTTATTAAGTAAATAGTAAATATAGCTTTCTTAGAAGATAAAAGTACTTAGGTTAAAAATATTAATTTAAAGATAGATAATAATATAGTTATTATTTAGCTTCTTCTATAGGTATTAAATATCTAATCTATTAAAAATATTAATTTAAGAGTTTTTTTATATCTTTTAATACCTCTATTATCTTTAAGTAGAGGTTGGAATCTAGTATAAGTCCTTAATTACTATCTTAACTACTAATTTCTAGACTATTATTAAAGTTATTAAAAAGAGTTTTATAAAACTTATTATATCTACTCCCCCCCTAGGAGCTCTAGATTTTTCTTCTACTAGAGCTATAAACTTTCCCTCTATTAAAGCTATAGGGGTTTTTCCATATTAAACTTCTTATAAGTTTCTTTTTTAAGAATCTATTACTCCCTAGATTAGTATTATTATTTTAATTAGGTAAGCTAATCGCTACTATATTATCCCTAAATATTAAGTAATTTCTCTAGAAATTATTATTCTCTCTCCTATTTTTAAATTCTTCTTTTATAGGAGGGAATACTCTATTTTATTTTCTACTTTACCTTTGTCTAGGGTTGACTATTAATAAATTATAAGAGATACTAAGGTATATATCTAGTTCCCCCCTTTCTTCTCTTAGTAGAAGTCTACTAATTTAGTTAGTCTAGTATATTTTTACTACTACTAGTAACTTTATTAACTCTATTAACTTTAAGCCTGAAAAGAATACTATAAATATTAGTCCTTCTTCTAATATTCCTAGTTCTATTAGTATTAATTTAAACTCTCTCTCTATTTTTTACTACTCTAAATACCTATATAAGTAGTAGTAAGTAGTAATTTTTTCTCTAATATTATATTGTAGCTCTTTTAGGTAATTTATATAGCTTTCTAGTTTCTATAATAGTTAGTTTTTTTTCTATAGTTTCTAAATAGACTTAATCTCTTTCTTTTCCTTTATTAGTATTATAGTAGCTAGTTTTAATTAAGTAAAATTTTTCCTTATTTTAGTATTAATTTATTAGTATTTATCTAGATTACTTTATATTCCCTAAGGATCTTTAGTATATTTTTAAAATCCTCTCTACTAAGCTATATAGCCTCTTCTAATAAATAACTTAGTTATTTAATTTTAAACTATATTTTTCTATACCTTATTTTATAGTCTAGTATTTTTTTAATTTCTTATTCCTTATAGTTATCTATAATTACTACTAGAGGGGGGTCTAGTTCCTCTCTTTCTCTTCCCCTAAAGGGTTCTAGTAATAATATATAGAATACTAAATATATCTTATAGAATAGTAATAATACTAGATAATATACCTACTTACTAATAAATTCTATAATAATAAAAAATCTTATTATTTTATTATTAAGCTTCTTATTTAGGTACTAGATTTTTTTTAATATTATTTTAGTCCGAAGTATTATATATAAATTTTCCTCAAAGTAATTAATTAACTTAATTTATTTATTTATAATTAATATATCTCTTTAGGTATTTTTTTTAAAATTTAGTTTCAGATTTTTATTTATTTATCTATTTATAGATAGAAAGTTAT
>NW_003315591.1:0-7587 GCF_000151505.1 Trichophyton verrucosum HKI 0517 | reverse complement strand
ATAATTTATAATTTATAATATTATATTATAATATATTAAGCTATAAATAATTAATAATCAATATATATAATTAATTAGTTGATTTTAATATTCTATTACTAAACTAAAATAAAATATTATTTAGTAGTTATATAATATTATATTAAAAATTAATATAACTTCCAAAAATAGATAAAATAATAATAAAGAAAGGTAGATAAATAATTTAAAAAATAGCTAAATAATCTATAGAGACCTTATATATCTATTAATAATAAAAAAATAAAGAAAATAGATAGAAGGGGGTATTTTCAATATAGTAATACTTTTTATAACTACTATAGATAAACTACGCAGGCATGTAATTTGGAATTGTACAATATTGACTCGACTCGACTCCACTATGAAATCAATCTCAACGAACAAACTACAACCACTGCAACAACCACCACGCTACGCTAGTCCAGCGCCACAAGAGTCACCAGCTTGACTCACGCAGTCAGCCCATCGAGTCAACGACCGCCATCACCATGGCCAACCCGTACATCCTCGCATCAGACAACTCGCCGGCCCTTCTGCCCTTGCTGCGCGCCGATCCCGCCCTCGCCGCCCGCCAGGACGAACACGGCTACTCCCTCCTGCACGCCGCCGCATCCTACAACCATCTCGACCTCCTGCGCACCCTGATCAACGAATTCAAAGTCGACGTCAACCTGACCGACGAAGACGGCGAGACATGCCTGTTTGTCGCGGAGTCGGTCGAGGTAGCGCGCTATCTGGTCGAGGAGGCGGGCATTGACAAATCCAAGACAAACGACGAGGGCCTCACGGCCGCCCAGGCAATTACCAACGACGGCTCGTTCCCGCTTGTCGCAGCGTACCTGAACGATATTATACTGGGTGAAGCGAAGGGGGAGCTGCCGCCGAACGTGAAGGTGTCGTTTGGCACGACGGAAGTAAATGAGGGTGATGGAGAAGGGGAGGGGGATGGGGATGCTGATGGGGTGGTGGTTGATGCGGCGCTGCGGGCGCGCATAGAGGAGCTTGCGGCGCGCGGCAACTTTCATAGCGAGGAGGGACAGCGCGAGCTGCGTGGGCTGGTTACGGATGCGCTGCGCGGGTCTGGCCCGGAGTCAGCTGGTGATGGTGAGAGAGACACGAAGCGGCGTGGGTGAGCACGAGTTAGACTACGCTGGATGCTGGACGCTGGATGCTGGATGCCATTTTACCGTGGGTCGTGTCGTGGTGCGTTGACTGGCCTGGTTCGGATGTCAATGGCTGGCTGGCGAGTTAACCGGGCCATGAGTCGAACACTGCGCGCGTCGTGTGTTGCACGCTGCATGCTGGATGGCCGGCTGGCTCGATGCGATGCTGCCGTGCCTGTCTGGGAGGGGAGCTCGACCTGGGCAGCTCCATCTCCGGCTTCAGCTCCGCCGCTAGTTACATGGACAAGGGTGTATCATAGCATAGCATAGCATACGTATGATATGATGCGGCGATGAGTCACAGCCAGCCAGCCAGCCAGCCAGCTAGCAAGCGAGCAGCCTTGTGCTTCACCAGCAGAGAGATGCATGGGCTGGTTAGTCTAGTCGTATCGTTGCTGTGCTGTCTATGCTGTGGGAGGGGAAGTGCCGTTATCGTGTCCTAGCACCGCATTGCATTACATATTACACTCGGCTGAGCTGGCCATGCCTACCATGTATCACTCTCTCACTCACTCACTCTCTCACTCTCGTCTTCTCTACCAATATCCATCTATCAAAATCAACATCTACCAAATCAATGCTATAGTGGTAGGGGTGCACCTGTATCAGCCACTCTGCCCGTCTCTGACCAACCGCATGGCTGGATGGTGTAGTTGGTTATCACGTATCGCTCACAAAAGGGACGGAAGATCTTTTCCTCCGCCTTGAAGGTGCCGATAAGGTCCTGGGATCGAACCCCAGTCTAGTCATTATTACATTTTTGTCTTCTTTTTTTTTATCTCTTGATTACTGACTGACTGATTGATTGATGTATAGATACGCTGGTTGTGTGTGTGGTATGGACTTTTATTGCGTGGTGTTACATGTTCCGCCTGCTGGCTGGCTGGCTGGCTGGCGTGGGCTGAGCTGGCTATCTAAGAAGCAACAGTAGAGCGGAAGGATGGTGGATGAAGGTAAGGTAGGTAAGGTAGGTAATCTAGACATGGACGAGAGCGTACAGCGTACAGCGAGCAGAGAAGAGAAGAAGAAGAGAATAAGAGAAGAGGAGTAAGTAGGGCGGAAGAAAGGTCCTTACTTACATATCATATGGTAGAACGAAACTCTTGCATTAAAAAAAAGGCGCAAAGTAGAAGAAGAATGGACGATATGAGTGATAATTCTAGAGAAGAAGAAAAACGGGAGAAAGAAGATAAAAAAGGAGATGGTCGTTTCGTTGACGGATGTCGCTTTTTGGTTTGGATTTTGAGTCAGTTTTGACGGCAGCGGCAACGGGAATTTTTCGAAGAAAGAGAAGACAAATAAAGCAAGCATGAATTTAAGACCGAAGTAAAAGGATCCTGAACGCCGCATGCAGATTTAGATGGTGAGAAAGACGAGCAAGTTGAACACGCATGGAATAAGATAAGTCAAAGGTCAAGTTCAAGTTCAAAAGGGGGCGGATCTGGCCTGTCCTGTTCCTGATCTGGTCTGGTCTGGTCTGGCCTTGATCTTGCCAGGCGGGATGGGGAAAAATGGTTGATCAGGCGTCGAAGAAGTTGAAATGAAATGGAATGGAATCCGAACTGGGGGCCGTCCAGCCGTAAGTTAAGTAGAAAAGGAAAGTAGAAAAAAAAAATATACAAGAGACATTCAAATCAAATCAGATCAAATCAGGACACTCAAAGCAAGGTGAAGAGAAAAAAAAAAAAGTGTTTTAAAACGACTCCCTAGAAGAGAAAGAAAAAAGACGGAAGAAAACAGTAAGGTATCTCAATGGCTTTTTTAGTGTTGTTGTTGTAATTTTTTTTTTTTTAGTCGATTGGTTTTTTGATCGAAGGGGAGAGTGACCCGACAGTTGGATCCGGACGGGAGGGACATCATGCATGGATCAGGTCAGGTCAGGTCATTTTCATAGCGCATTCAAGTCATCCGATTCGTCCCGAAAACGATTTTTTGCCTCCGACCGTTTGGCCGTTGCCCATCCTCCTGTGGGCCCAAGAGTGCCCTAGTTTCTTTGGACCGACCGACCGACCGACCGGCCGACAGACAGACAGACAGACTGACTAAGGCCGAGAACCGAACCGAGCCGAGAGAAGAGACAAGTGCAAAGGTAGGTAGAAAAATCGAACAAACGCAACAAAGGGAGTATTTCGGTATATCTTTTTTTTTTTTGTAAGTCTCAGCGGGTCGAGGCCAGCGGTTTCTGTTTTCGAGGCTGGTCAATTCAATTTCAATTCAATCAAGTAATCGTTTTTTGTTTTTTTCTTCATTGTACATTCATATCAATCTGTGGACAAGGACAAGATAGCAAGCAGGCTTGTCTCTTTCGGCTGGCTGGTTGGTTGGCGCGTGCCTTAATCATTCAATTTTATAAACCAAAAGCGAGTGAGTGTAGAAGCTCATGTTGTTTTTTTCTCGTTCTGAAAAATTCTTGTTCAGTCGTGATTATCTCACATACCATACGATATGCTGTGTGCGTCGATGTGTTTGTGGGGTATCATTGGTAATATTTTTATTGATTGTATTTTTTATTTTAGTTTCTTTGATGAAACGAAAATGGGATGAGATGACAGATATGCGCACTGCGCAGCGCGATTATAATTATTGCCCGACGTTCTGCTTCATTGGCGTCAGTTAACAAAGAAAGGAAAAGAGATTAAGCGAGGAGCGAAATGGAGTCAGCGTACCACTGCAACGAAATTGCTGCCGTCCGCGGGCTGGACCTGGCCGTGACCCTGGGCATCCACGGGGGTGCTAGTGCCCTGCTCAAACGAAGGCGCATGACCATTCGCGGAGAGAGGGGAGAACTCTGGTGCGGCGGAGGAGAGTTTGGCGGGCCGCTTGGGCTCTTCCGCCGAATGGTTGTCTGCGGGTACGTAGTTTGTATTAACGTATGTTCCGTTCCCATGGACATGAGCATGAGCATGAGCATGAGCATGTCCATTCATATGCACCTGTTGTTGTTGGTGCTGCTGCGGAATATACTCCTGAGCAGTGGCGGATGAAGGCCCCTCGTTTCTGGCGGAGGGATCCCGCTCATCCATGCTGAGCACCCACTGAGCCCACTCCTCGCGCTTCCTGAGCCGATCGACGCCATCTTCGCCAGGCCGGTACTCGACGTTGCGCAGCTGTCTGCATACGAAGCGCAGAAGCTCCATGTCCTCGGTAAGCGACTTGATGCGCTTGAAGGATGCGATGACGGAGAGCAGCACGTAGCCCTGGGAGTCCATGTGGCGGCGCAAAAAGAGGTCTTTGCACAGGTTGTCGACGGAGAAGTAGTATTCGAGCTGCATGGAGATGGTGCCCATGAGCGAGTAGTGTTCCATGTATGGCTGGTAGGACATGGCTGTCATGGGACCGGCGGGGAGGGCATGAGGGTAAGGGTAGAGGATGTTCATGTCTGTCTGGATGGGGTAAGGAGCTGGGAACATGCCTGGGTTAGGCATTGAGGGGGACCGCATGTTCATACGGGTATTTGTGGCAGTGGAGGAGTGTGGCTGTTGCTGTTGTTGCTGTTGTTGTTGCTGGGTGCCATTGGCAGAGGGCTGGATGCGGTGGCGGTCGGAGAAGTTGTTGTATGATTTGGAAGAAGGGAAAGGATGCTGTGGGATTGGAGCGGAGTGGTAGGATGAAGAAGCAGAAGCCGAGGAAGTTTGGGTGGTGTAGGCCGTAGTATTGTTGTTAGTGTTGTTAGTGTTGTTGTTGTTGTTGTAGTTGGAGTGGCCGCCTCGACCGCCGCGGTAGCCACCACGGCCTCCTCGCTCTGAGCGGGATTCACGCGTGTATTCGCGGGAGTACTCGCGGTCCTTGGAGAAGTCCTTGTCTCCTCTGGGCTGGTAGTCCTTGAAGAACTCACCGGAGCGAGCGCCCATGTCGAACCGCCTGTCGTGGTTGGCGTATCTGGAGTGGCCGCCGGCATGAGAGTCTGAATTGGCCTGTCTGGAGGCGTGCTGGTGGTCTGCATGGGTGTTCTTGTACGAGGAGGAGCTGTTCTCGTGGGACTTGTGGTAGGGCTTGGAGTGGTGAGGACGAGTAGGGGATTGAGAAGACGAGGTAGGATCGGAGGAAGTAGCATTGACAGTGTTGATGCTGTTCTGGGCTGGCTTGTTATCCTTGGTCGCCTCAGCGGGGGCAGCAGAATCACCGTTTTTCAGGCTCGCATCAGCGGCGGTGGTGGTAGACTTATGAGCAGACTCGGTAGCATCCCCTTTCTCACGGTCTCCGGCAGAAGAAGGCTTCGACGAGGCGGACGTATTGGTGGCAGCTCCTCTATCACCACCGGCATGGGCACCACCTCTGGAGCCACCTTCACGCGCACCACCTCTGGGACCACCACTCCGGCCACCTCTCCTGGCAGCAGGTGGCAAGGGGGTGTTGAAGACGGCCGTGGGAACATATGGCACGGGCATCCACTTCTCTTTGCCGTGGGTTCTAGAGCCAGCAGGCTTCTCCTTCTCGGGCCGTTCAGGCTTGTCAGCTTGATCCTGGGCCTTGCGCAGGTCTTCACCCTGTGCAGTCTGTGGGGTGGGCCAGGAGGAGGCGTCGTTGACTGGTGGGAGGGATTCACCGTCCTGTCTAGCCGGCCGAGCACTTTTCCTCGATCCTATAATATTCGTTTAGTAAGGGTGCAAGTAGTGATAAAAAATATGGAGAAGGTTGAGACATACCGTCGGAAGCTTTCTTTTTGTCACGGGGATCTGAGGTTGCGGGATCAGCCTTCTTCCTGCTACCGCCCTTGTAGTGTTCAGGCCTGACATCGCCGGACGAGGTCTGAGTAGAGGTAGACTTGGTAGTGGTAGTGTTGGTAGTAGGAGTAGTAGTGGTGGTGCTGGTGCTGGTGGCCGTCGTAGTGGCAGCAGGTTTTAGGGCGTTGGCCTTTGCCTTGGCCTCCAGGGCCTCCTGTCGTTGCTGCCAGACGTTGACTGCCGGCGGTGGAGCAGCCTTGAGCTCTTTCTGCTCCTTTTGCTCTTTCTGCTCCTTTTGAGTATTAGTGGTGGTGGTGGTGGTGTTCTCCCAGCTGGCCTCTGACTTGGGTTTATCGTCGTCTGCCAGGGGAGCCGTTGACGAGGCCGAGCCAGCCGACTTGTCCTTGTTGTCAGCAGCGGTGGAAGCCTGGGACTGCTTCTCCCACTCTGACTCTGAGGCGGTGGCGGTAGTGGTGCCGTTGGGTGTGGTGGTGGAGAGGTCGTCTTCCTTGACCAGGGTCGAGGCCGTCGAAGCAGACAGTCCTAGCGAGGGAGATGCCGAAACCGCCTTTCCAGCATCATCTGCATCTACCATGGTCGTAGTACTGGTATTAGCAGTGGTAGTAGCAGTAGCAGTAGTTTCTTCCACACTGGGAGGCGCGGGAGTCTGCTTGTTGGAGTCAGAGGCAAGGCCCTTTGCGGCCTGGGCGTATGAAAAGACAGGCATCTCTGGAGTGGACTTTTTGGCAGAGACCGAAGAGGCTGCCATCAGTGTGTTATTATTATTGGTTTTATGCTTGTCGTGGAAGAAGGACAAGACGGTGGTCCGAGGGAGGAGGTCTGCCACTAACGGCAACAAGAGGAGGTCGGAGTCAACCACCACCAAGCAGAGTCAGTCCCCGCCTTTAACCTGGCTAGAAGAGAATCAGAAAGAGTCGTTCATCAAGTAGAAGTAGAAGTATTTGTGTGTGTCGTCCTGTCGAAAAGGCAGAGAGAGTCGCACCCAGGTCGAAAGGGGAGGTACCTTTTTCTTTCTTAGGCCTTTTTTTCAGCAGACAGAGAGATGGGCAGCAGATTCTTCTTCTGGTCGTCTTGTCTGTTGTTAAGCAGCAAAGTAGGACGAGGAGGGCGTCGGTGTGTCGTCGTCGTCCGTCCGTCTGTCTTGCGAGAGAGTAGAGAGAGAGGTAGGTAGAGGACGAGGACGAGGACGAGGACCAGCGAGATCGACACGGGCAAGGAAAAGAACGACTGCAGCGGCAACGCCTGTTCAAGTCAGTCTCTCTCTTCTTATATCTCTGCTATAGTCTTCCTTCTTCTGTCTCTTGTTATATCTTCTCTTGTAAGTCCTCCTTCAACCCCTCATCCAGGCCAGGTCACCAGAAGAGCAGGCGAGAAACGAGGGAGAAAAGACAAGAAGACAAGAAAGACAAGAAGTACCTTCGCGAGGCCAATTGCCCACTGACGGCGAGCTCAGGCAGGACGCAAGCCAGGCGAGAGCAGCAACAGGACGCAGAGGACGGCGAGAGGCAGCCTTGACGCCTGTCGAGGGGGGAAGTTGAAAGATGGGCGAAATAGGTGCTGGGGGGTAGAGGAGGGTTTTGGGTTGTGCGGCGGTTTGGAAAGGAAGAAAAAAGTGTGAGAAAGGAAGAAAAAGGGAAGAAAAGGAAAAGGAAGAGAGAGAGAGAGAGAGAAGAAGTAAGTCAGAAGGAGAGAAGAAAAAAAAAGAAAAGAAAAAAAAA
>NW_003315590.1:0-35488 GCF_000151505.1 Trichophyton verrucosum HKI 0517 | reverse complement strand
CGTATAACTGAATCACTTGTAGTCTTCTCATAATCATGGGCCTCGAAGTCCTCAGTGCTCTAGGCGAAGCGGAAAGAATTGGAGATCCAAAACCTTTAGAACCCAAGTCTGGAGATGAGATGGGAGGCCAATCTACCACTCTTTCCAGTAACGAATTCTATAACGCACCACAGCCGCACAATCCTCCACAACACTTTCAAAATGCTCAGCGGTCTCGGCCATCCGGCATGGCCTCCAATGCAAATATATTCTCTATTGAGGCCTTGTCCCCTTTTGCTAACAATAGGTGGACTATCAAAGCTCGTTGTACGCACAAATCTAACATCAAGACATGGAAAAACACTTTTGGAGAAGGAAAGCTTTTCAGTGTCAATCTACTGGATGACAGTGGTGAAATCAGGGCTACTGCCTTCAAAGATCAGTGTGATTTACTCTACCCTATCTTTGAAGAAGGCGCTGTTTACTATATCTCGAGCCCTTGCACAGTGAAGATGGCAAAGAAAGAATTTAGTAACGTGAACAACGACTATGAACTCACTTTCGATAGGGACACAGTTGTTGAAAAGGTAAGCAAGCGCATATCCCATGCTTAAACTAAGAATTCTCTAATTTTTAGAATTAGGCCGAAGATCAAAATGATGTTCCACAGATTCGCTTCAACTTTACTAGCCTAGGAAATTTGCAGTCAATTGACAAGGGAACGACAATTGACGTACTAGGAATATTGAAAGACGTTGATGCCACTTCTCAAGTGACTTCTAAAACTACGGGAAAGCCATATGACAAGCGGGAGCTTACGCTTGTTGATAATTCTGGATTTTCCGTCCGTCTTACAGTATGGGGAAATACTGCCACTAACTTCGACACACCTCCCGAGTCCGTTGTTGCATTTAAAGGGGTTAAAGTATCTGATTTCGGAGGCCGCACATTGAGTCTACTGAGCTCCGGCACAGTAACAGTTGACCCTGACATTGAAGAAGCACACAGATTGAAGGGCTGGTATGATGCCCAAGGAAAGTCAAACTCCTTTACCGCCTATTCCTCCGGAGCTACTGGAGGCGGCAGTGGCTCGTGGCCCACATTCAAAACCATCTCTGAGATTCGAGACGAAGAACTTCCAAGTGCAGATAGCTTTGAAGCCTTCTCACTAAAGGCCACTGTGATCCACGTAAAGGACAACTTGTGCTACCCTGCCTGCCCGAACGAGGCATGCAAGAATAAGAAGGTGACTAGAGGCGACTTGGACCAATGGCACTGTGAGCGATGCGAAAGATCGTACGCCAATCCCAAGTATCGCTACATACTTTCACTCAACGCATGTGACCATACTGGCCAAATCTGGTTGAGCTGCTTCGATGAAGCCGGCCAGATGATATTTGGCATGACTGCTGATGAGCTGATGAAAATCAAGGAGGAAGATGATGCAGCTGCAAATGAGATAACCAAAGGCGCAACCTACTGCACATGGAACTTTAAGTGCCGGGCAAAGCTGGATACCTATCAAGAGCAACAACGGTAAGACCCCTCCGTATCCCATTGTCGCTACCATTCACGCTGACGCCAATATGTTCTTTCTCTCTGCAGAACCCGGTATAATGTTTATGCGGCTACACCCATTGACTATGCTACAGAGGCCGACCAGCTATCTAAGTTGATCGCATCGTACAGTATCTAACGGGGACATAGACGGGTTGGTTTGAACTTGGGAATAGCCATCGAGTTCAGATGTTAGAGTAGTTTGAATAATAATAAACTAGCTCGTCTCTTGAATTGTAGCAGTCCAACAACTAACTACCTCTGTATCTTAGTTCAGCCTCAAGCCGAAGGAAGCTCCAGCCAGTCACGATGCTCTGCTTACTCATATTATCACGTGACTATCTTGGTGCCCTGGGCAGGTGAGGTCACGAGGAGCGGGAAGCGAAAGCGCGAGCAACAAACAACAACGACAAGCGACTTGAGGGACTGAAAGAGAGAGACAAGGGAGAACCCAACACTCGCAAAAACGAGCCCATGATGTCGTTGCTGCAGCTGGTCAAGGCCAAATTTCTGTAAAAATGGAAATTTCTTGAGCTCTTGCGTCCTGACTTTGCCTGCTTTCTACAGCCGTGTTTGAAGGACAGCAGCCCTAAATAGAACATACGGGCTTCCTTCCACACTGTGACTACCTGCAAGACGCCTGGATGATGATATCGTTTCCTGGCCTGGGACAAACCATCATATCCGCTCCTTGCAATTACTTCTCCACCTTAGCAGGCCATCCGGCCACTGTTTCACATCATATTTTGATGAATATAAAAGAAAAGAGAACAGAAGCCGGAAGTGGTAGCTTGACATTACTATTGTCACTCCTTTGGTTCCCTCTTTTTGTTTTTTTTTTTTTTTTACAAAAAGGCATATGCCATGACTAGTTGACCTTTTAGGGAACATATATTTTAGCGATGACTCGGATACCATGCCGCTCGACGGCGGCTAGGGGGATTATGCGCCCTCGTCAAACGTTTCCCAAGGCCGCCGTGCGCAAGCACAAGATCATTTTGGAAAGTATCACGCAAGAGAAGAAGAAACTCCGCATTGCGGTATGTGCTGTCTACTCCTAGTGCTCTGAGCGCCCCGTATAGCCGGTTCTAAGTGAATGGTAGATTTCTTTTGAGACCAAACCGCCTCCAGGATACACGTTTATTCCAGCAGGAAACCCGGAGTTCACTAACGGGTGCAAGGAGTTGTGCCGGAAGGATGGATACAAAGTTTACACCGTCTCGGTTCGTGCTCTTTCTTTGGAAGAAATTTCACTCCGTTATATATACCTGGCTGCTGACAGATTGCAATTGTTGTTTTTAGACAACCCCCCATCAACGAGTGCACGATCTTTCTCAACATGTCCATAGGATTGGTTATCATTTCCCTAGTGTTGTGGTGGCTTCAATATGCATGGAACGGGGGTTTTTCCTCTCATCCAGCGGGAGAGTGGTAGCGTATCAAAACCAGCGCCCTGTGCAGATCCAAGGTAACAAAAGTGCAAGCTCGGAGCAGTCACAGGAAACCATCAACGCAGAGGCGAGGGACGCAATTAAAGATTTGTTCCCTAACATCCCTACCAAAGACCTGAACCAGATTGTAAAAACAGCTTTTAAAAAGGTACGCCAGCCATCACGCTTGCGTTCGTTGCTAACTGTAATGTTTAGGGAAAACGTAGAGTTGGGACAGCAACCGAGCTTCCGTTAGCACGCCGGGCTCAGCTAGCAGTAGTGGCTCATATTCGCCATATCTACACTAGCTATGACCGGTTACTAAAAATGACCTCCTTTCAGGAAGCCAGAGCGTCGGTCGAAGAACCCACCCTTGCTAAACTGGTCCTGTGGCGAGGCGATGATGAAAACGGTACAACTGTACTTGAAGATGTTTTCCGTGAAGTCATCGTTATATCTGACGATGAAGACGATGAACGAGATGGTGAAGAGCAGGCGGTGGAATTACCACTGCCACCTCCACAACCTCGCCCTCATCATGATATCCCTAGAGAAAGCATGGAGCTAGTTTCCAGGAATACCACAGAGAGGCAGATTCCACTCAATTATGGAACTCCGAGGGATAGCCATTTTGTTACCCGTTCTTTCGCCCCACAGAATTCCAAACAGAACCCGTCTACTCCCAGCGTGATCACTATTGATACCCCTAGCCAACATTCTGAACGGAGAACCAATGACCACAGAGGGTTCCGCAGGTATGAGGCATGGGACCGAGCAAGAACTCGGTATAGCCATCTTGTAAACGGAGCTGTTACTACCCCTGCTGTGCCAGAACAACGCTCTCCACGATACTCACAAGCCGAACCACGGCAGGGATTCCCCAGCAGGGGGGAAGACCACCGAGTTCGGCTATCGCCATCTATGGATTGTTCAGTTATAAGAGCTACTGATAGTAGAACCAGGAGAGATGTTATTACAGATCATGCCCAACTTGCCAACCCATACACGCCAAGAAGGATCACGGCTTTGAAAGACACAGAGCCTGAGGTAAGGATCTTCAAAATGCTTGCAGTGTATATTTATTTTGTAGTGTGCAGAACTAACGGTAGCGGCAGCGGCACCGCCAACTTCCTGACCATTCCCCTTTCCCGTCAGCCACTGAACGGCCTCAAATAGGCTATGATTACAGACAAAGCCCTGGTGCGTCTTCTAACCTACAGAGAGCGAACCGTATGCAGGCGAGACTCAGCTATCCTCCATCTGGGCTTGCTCACTCTGGGCTGTCGTCGGCGCCTCCCCAGTCCCAAACGGGGTCCCGTCTTGAGTCCCGAGATTACCCCATTATTCCATCGATCGAGAGCCCGATGGCTCCGATCAGCCGGCCGGAGAGGCCGGATAGCATCCCAAGAAACAGCCCAAGGTTGACAATGATGATGCCCGGCTCTCCAGCATCCCAGCATATGAGACCCACTGAGAACGGACCTCCTCCCTCGCAATTAGACAAACATGCAAGGCAGCAGGAAAGACACTGGGATGGCTCCAGGTATTCTCGTGTCGTTGGCACTCCCCAAAGACTGCTGCCCGCCACTGTACGGAATGAAATACCGTCCTACAATAACCATGTATCCCATCTGGATGATCCATCCTGGAGTCCCTTATCTGGAGGCCAGCTCCACCAACACCCGCAGTCCCAACCGCTACAAAGCTTAGAGAACATGACACGCTCTCCGTTACTGGATAGGCCGAGGGTTGTGCGAGTAGCCCAGCCTGGTCAGGCCAACCCTGAGCAGCGATACGTCCACCACCATGTGGGAGAGCATCACAACAGGGAGCGAGGCGTAGTATCATCGTCCTCTCACCAGTCAGCTATGGCTGTGGCTAACCCAGCAGATGCACCAAGAAGGATAGCTTCACGGTATCCGTACCCTGACAACCCAGCAATAGTGATCCGACAGAGACATAGCCTGAATCCCCGTCTGGTCGCCTATCCTACAGATACCGACAAACGTTTGGCACAGGTTCGCGTATATGATCGACCTGTGGAAACTCGGACTTCTGTGGTATGTAATTACAAGGGACAGTCAAATGAAGAAGCGAGACGACCTGACTCCTCCTTATTGATCTACCTTTCTTTCTATTCCACCCTCTGGAGATCTTCCCTACGATACTCTTTTCTCTTTGATCCTCCCTGTCTTGTGTCCCTTGTAATATCCGTGCTGACCAAGTTATATCTTGTAAAGATAAAGCAGACTCAGATGGAGGATGGCCGGCATCATCATCATCATCGCCATCATCATCCAGCAGGGATGACACCTGTGGAAAACCGGGAGCCTGCTCTCACGCAGGGCGACAGTAGCACCAACCGCTATGGCTATGCCTATGTCGAGAAACAGCCTTATACATATATAGTGGACGGTGATCGGCCACCCAGGCCAGCGCCAGAGCCAACAGCAGCAGCTGGGTCCTCCTATCCTAGTGCTGCCTCCGCTTTCCGGTCTTATCGCTCTCCTCCACCGCCGACGTCGATACGCAGCTCCGAGTCGTCGGCCATGACCTCTACGCTCACTCGCACCTGGACCGCGCCCGAGCTGGGCCCTTCAAACGGCCCCATCCGCAGCCAGCAGCCATACACTCACCGGCCGTTCCTATAGCAGTACTTAGTCGCGGTAGTCCGCACATGCATGACGGGGGTGGGTGGCTTGTATGTTTTTGGTTGTATTGAGTGAGCGCACGGCGTTTTCATGCGGGAGCGTGTATATATCGATATCCCTCCTTTTTTTTTACATAAATACGTCATCATCATCATCATCCTCAAGATCATCATCACTGCTGCTGGACTCCCTGTATGAGACGAGCCGTCGCTGCCGGTTCGACCAAGGTTGGGCCGTGGCGTCTGGCTGCATGAACTGCGAGAGAGTAACCAGTGAACTCAACAAACAAAAGAACCAGAAGCCGATCTTCTCAAATCTCGCGATACGAGCTGTCAAATCTCCCAGCGACAACGCAGCCCCCAGTCCGAGGAACAGGGCCAGGACAGGGGGCCTTCGCTGGCAAGTAACAAATGGCAGCACCGCCCGCCAGCCTGGATCGATCGCGGCCGGCATGTGAGACAGACCGGTGGGGGGGGGAGGTCGCTGACCTCGACCTGCTCAGCTCGCCACTCAGCGACTAGATACTCCGACGAGACACGAGAGAGACGAAGGACAGCGAAAAAAAGCCCAGAGTGAGCAGGATGTTGGCAGCGATACGAGGGCAGCCAGCCAGCCAGCCCGGCAGCGCGACGAGAGGGCAGAAGAGCCATCGCCAGCGACGGGTGAACGGCTGCATCGCCCAGCTCCAGCGCAGCGCCCAGTCGCCAGCGCCCGCCGTTGACGTCGTTTGGCTCGCCATCGCCATCGCCATCGCCATCGCCATCGCCAACGCCAACGCCAACGCCAACGCCGTCGGTTCGCTGTCGCCCTCGGTACCTTGTCCTCGTCTTTGCGTCTCGTCTCGAGCTTTGCTTCGCGCGCAATCCTTCAACGTTCGTTCCAACGCCCTCTGCAAAAAGCTTCGCTTCGCTGCCAGGGGACCACCGTCTCCGCCCTTGCGCCAGGGCTCATCCTGACAAGCGCGAGACTTCCCATGGATCCTCCCCACCGCGCCACCAGACAGGCGAACCAGGGCCGAGAAAAGACCCTGTTGCGGTGGAGGGGAGGAGGGGGGAGCCCTTCTCGAGGCGACTATCTCATTGATTCAACCAACGCTTCTCCTGGGCCGGCGGCGGCGGCGTCGTCGTCGTCGCCGGTCGTCTTCATGGGATATGCACGCAACGAGCGACGGGGGGTGGAGCTTCTCTTCTGCGCTGGAGCTGCTCCTCTCTGGCTGTCGGTCGGATTGGGATGTTTGCCCCGAGTCCGCTGGACGGGGATGTTGCTCTTTTCTGTCTCTTGTGGCCGCGATGGAGACGTCAAGCCATGAGCCGTGAGCCGTGAGCCAGCGTTGAGAGCCATGAGGCAGAGAAAAGGCGACGAACCAGAGACCGAACAAGGACAGACGACAACATACTTACGGAGTACATTAATATTAGACAAGACAAGACAAGAGAGAGAAAACGTCAGATACGATCTGCTTCTGGGATGCAGGGACTCTGGGCCTGGGACGGAGCTCTCTCAACAGTCTCCTCCAATCTCGATCCATCCCTGCTCGCTGCGAGGGAGTTGTGTCCATTCATCGGTTCAACTATAGTCATCCCAAGCTTGCTACCGAGCAAGACTTACTTGCATACCCTGGTTCCATCCGGCCCGCCCCTCTGGCTTTTGTCTTTCTTCTTCTTCTTCTTCTTTTCGCTGCCCACCCTCCTGTGCATCTCTCTCTTCTGCCTCTTGTTCCTCTCTCCTATCTGTCTCCAAGGACTGGCGGGGGGCGAGCTTGGGTCCTGCGCGGTATCGTTTCAGAAGAACCGCCATCCTCTTCGATCGTGGAGTTGAGCTTCTTAGCCGAACCAGACATCCAAAAACTCCGACTGAAACTGCGTTGGATCCTCTCCGCTTCCGTCCCACTGCCAATAGCCGCAAGAGCCAGAGAAGCTGCAGAGATTGCAGAGACTGCTGAGATAGAGGTACAGGTTCGATCGCCTGGTTCTAGAGCTTGCTTTTCGTTTCTTGGGACGGGGTCGTGGGTTGGCATAAGAAAGATATATCTCCAGATTTGACCTCTCCCTCCTCCTTAAACTGCCATTATTCTTAAGACGATATCCATATTGGCATATAACATGCTTCTTATGACGCACCCCTGACCGGCCTGAATATCCATCCTCCGAAGGCTTTTTCTCACTCTTCTCTGGCCATTGTGCAGTCCATCCTTCTCATATATCTATATATATCTATATATATCTATATATCCATATCTATATCTGCTATCTACATACTCTTCCAGCCATGGTTAGGCATGGGCCCGACCTCGAGTCGCTGGTGGTTGTATACCAATCCTTCCATCCCGAGTTTATCTTCTTATCGTACATTGTGAGCTTCGTTGGCTGTGCGACATGTCTCGAGCTGCTGCATCGGCGGACAGCTCGTATCGGGCTCTATAACTGGTAAGCCTCGTCAATTGTCATTTCTCCTGCTGGAGCGAGGAGGACTACCTGAATTGGCACTGCAATTGCTAAAACCGCTATGATCTCTCTAGGTACCTGCTCATCACTGCTGCCGTGTGCATGGGAGGCATTGGGATATGGTGCATGCACTTCATCGGAAACTGCGCCATCCGGCTGCATAGGGGCGACCTGCAGTACCAGATATCGTACTCCTCCTCCTTCACTGTGACCTCCTTCTTCCTGCCGATAGTTGTGCTTTTGTTCGCCTTCTACTTCATCGGCGCCAGTGAACGGGCCGGCTACTGGTACATCATCGCCACCGGGACCCTGACAGGACTGGCTGTCTGTGGCATGCACTACGTCGGCCAGCTTGGAATCGCAAACTACTCGTGCACCTACCATGTTGGAAACGTTGTCGGTGCAGCTGTCATTGCCATCTGCGCCAGTATCACTGCCCTGGGAGTGTTCTTCAGACTCAGGGCGTCATGGACAGACAATTGGTGGAAACGGCTCTTCTGCGCGCTGATTCTGGCCAGCGCCGTGTCTGGCATGCATTGGACTGCCGCCGTTGGGACCATCTATCGAGTGTCGAATGCTGACGGTACAAGTGTACAGCTCTTCTCCTCCTCACAGGCCGTCATAATCTGCTGCACACTGGTATGCGTTTGAAACTTGTTCTTCCTCTCAGCTCGACCTGTATTTGTATATCATTTACTAACGACGTGTGTATAGTCACTAAGCTCGTGCTTTTTCCTGATCTGTCTGGCCGTGGTTGCTGGTCGCCAGCGCAAGAGAATGGCAAAGAGAGTCCAGCAGCTCTCCCTTGCCTGTGCCTACTTCGATTCCTCTGGAAGTGTCATGGTAGCCCCAGACGGGAGCATCCCAACTCATAAAATAACCAATCACTATGTTGAACGAGTATGTCTTCACTTTACTTTTTTTTTTTTCCAGCTTAACCTGCCTGCAATTCTGCCGTCCATTACTGACCAGGTTACCTTCTCTGCCAGAGCTTCGCGGATGACGAATTTAACAGAGTGCATCCGGCATTCCTCTGGGCATTCAGAGCAAGCCGAAACTGGGCGCATCTAAAACAGTTCATACGAGGCATGAACTACAATATCAAGTCTGATGAATCAATGAAGCAATACTTCCCGGGCTCCACCACTACCCCGGACACCGGCGACACCAACATCAACTTCGAACTCATCTTCAAGCAGCTGTTCTGTATAGCCGCCCAGGGCCTCTCGGACCAGCTGCATCTGCCGCTGGAGAAGCTGGGAGTGCTCTATGATGACGTTGTGTTAACCGGAACCCAGTCAACAAAGCCCAGCAAATACCGCGCTGGTGACCCTGAGGCTGCGCCCACGCCAACGACCATAGTAGGCAAGGGCCAGTGTATATTCATAGTGCGCCAGCTCAGCAAGCAGGAGACCATCGACCTCTCTATGAGCGGGTACCGTTTCGCTGCTCCCAATCACATTTCCGGTGCTCTGGCCAGACTAATGCAGGTAGAGCCGAGGGATATGCTGGACAACCTGACGCGGATGAGAGACTACTCCGCGCCCGAGAAGATGCTCGATCCGGGTGTCTACCTGGTGGGATTCTCGCTCTACCCTTCTGTCTGGACTGGTTTTGACGTGCTTGTATACGACGACGCGCCAAACCTGCTCCCCAATGTGCGGTTACCCATCGAGTCGGTGACACAGCAACACCTAGACATATTATCGCGGATGGATGGATGGCCGCTGTCCCTCTGCTTGAAGTGGCTCAAGGCAAACGGCGGCTTCGAAGACCCCGAGGCCCAGACGTTCTGCCAAGCCGTATATGGCGCGGCATCGAATCTCTCTGCCTCGGTCGACAGCCCGACGTTTGGCCAGGCCAAGTTCTCGTCTCGACAGATCAACATCCCCTGCCGGTCACCGGGCCACGCAGAGGCAACAGGCCAGTGTACAGCATTCTCCTTCCACATCATAAACGGGCTACTGACGCGGACGACACCGCCACATCTACGTCTTACTCCTCTGCGGCTGTTCAACGTGCAGCAGCAAGTATACCCAGGCATTCCGGACCACGCAGTGTTCCAGGATAACCTACGGGACGAATTCGGACACTGTTTGTATGATGACGACCTCAAGGGCCGCAGATCGCCCATCCCCCCTTCGACGGCTCAGTCCATGTCTCTACGGGCCAACTCCCTGATCCATCCGGGGGACGACCAGAAGAAGAGCAACAGGCATTCAGGCAACAGGCAGTCAGATACCTGGCGGCCCACCAACGGCGGCATCATGATCCGCAACCAGATCACAGTGGACGTGTCGCAGAAGGAGGAGCCAAAGCCGTCCAGCGCGGGAGCCTTTGAGATGCAGAGTGTCGGGGCGACCGTTGAAGCAGGCTACGTCAAGGACGACAATGAAACCTTTGTCGACGAGCTGTGTGCCATCTGCCGAAAGGCAGCTGCCGAGCAGGACAGGAACAGCTAGCTGCGGAGACCGCTCCTTGACTTGTTGATCCTTCTTCCCCTTTTCCTACTGTACATTTTTAATTTAGATGGCACAGTTGATGCCATAGAGACGTATACATACATCTATGTACATAAAGAATATATATATATATATATATTAATATAATGAACCCGAGACTACAGAGCCGAGCCCCCTCTCGGCTGCATCGTCATGCATCTGCATATCACCTCTCCGTTCTCCATGTGTGATTACAGTAGATTAACGGGCTCCGTATCTTGAGACAGGCCTTCCTTGTTGCTACAAGCTTCTCTGTATATAGGGCTTAAAAAGAAACGAAGAAGAAAAAGAAAAGACAAGGGAAAAAGAAAGCAGCAAGGTAGAACTAAAGTTCTCCGTATGCTCGTTAATTTAAAAAATAAAGGAAGACGACGAAGAAGAAAATATCGCATCGTCATCCCAGCGCATTCTCGGTATGATGATGGCCCTACGCAGATCCGTGTTTTGGAAAAGCCTGCTGAGTACTCCGTACTGTGACGAGGTTCCTGGGTAGTCTGTAAATCAACGCACGGCGTGAAGACTTCCCTCCCACTGCTGCAGCCAGCCCTGCCCCGCGGCCAGATGTTTCAGCCCTGGGGGACGGCTTCAAACAGCCATCTCGACGCCGTCGGCCTCGCCCTTGGTGACCGCCTTGCCGGTCTTCTTGATGACGGCCAGGACATCCTCGTAGGAAACAGAGGGCTCGGTAATGACCTGGGCGGTTTGCGCATCGAGGCTGACCTCGAACGACTTGACGCCTGCATTCAGAGAGTCAGTCAGCATGGCCACCTCTCTCAATGCTCAGGCGGGGAGACGACAAAAAAAAAAAAAAAAAAAAAAAAGACACAACGAAGAACCAAGGCATTCGTACCATCCAGCTTCTTGAGCACACGCTCGACGGCACCGGAGCAGCCGCCGCAGCTCATCTTGATGTTGAAGTTGTATGTGTGGTCTGCCATGGTGGCTGGCTGGTCGTAATCTCGGCTATGTCTCGAGCGCAAAAGGAGCTCCAACCCTGGCGCGAGATCGGTCTCGGAGTCTGTCTCTTGTCTAACAAGCGCAGGAAGAGGCTAGCGGGCAGACTTCTCTCTCCTTCTCTCGTCTTCTCTCTCGTCTTGTTTGGTCCTGTCGAAGGGGGGGAGGTTTTGTATCGCGAGCAGGGCGGCGGCGGAGTGGCGCAAAAAAGAAACGAGCCAAGTGACTCCGGCCACTGCAGCGCTGACTACGGAGTACTGCGGCCGCGTCCTGGTGACGGTGATACCACTGCTGGGGGACTAGCTGCGACGGCTGGCGACCTGCTGACCTCTGCTGCTCGATCTAGGTAGCCAACTATCCTGCGTCCTGCGTCCTGCGTCCTGCGTCTTGTATCTTCAATTTCTCTTGTCGTTCTCGCTCGCCCAAACCAAAAAAGCAACCAAAAAAGCCTCGCGATGACGTCCTGGCTTAGTCAGCAGGGCTTATCTCGCTCGCCCACCTGAAACACCGCGAGAGGCGAAAAAAGCGACCAGCCAGGAGGACGAACGCTCGCCCGTCTTGCGCTCGTCTGTTCTCTGTTCTCTGCTCTCTGCTCTCTGCTCTCTGCTCTCTGCTGCTGGGCTGCAGGTTCATGCTGCAAGACAACCGGCAGACCAGGCAACTCTCCCCCCCTCCAGGACAGACACGATGGCCTGTCCTGACGACGTCGACGCGCACAGCACCGCTCCAGCGCCCGTCTCTATACCCGGAGACCGCCCCCAGGACATCGAGATGGCCGCAGACGACTCAGCCGCCAGACATGCCCTTCCTCCCCGTCTCGCAGCGCGGTTCAACCGGGTCTCCGCCACCTACAGACGTGCCTCCTTACCCTCCATCTCCCGTCGCAACTCGGCCTCGTCGATACACTCGAATCTGACGGTCCACGGAGCTCCCCATGGCGACCCCATGGCCCCCCATATCCGTCGAAACCTGATACTGGAATCTCGCAAGGCTCGTCTGGCAGACAGGGCCGCTCACGTCGAGAAGGTCAGGCTGCGTGCGGCCCTGGCGAAGAACGGCACCAAAACCGCAGCGATCAAGGAGGAGAGAGCCCGGGCTGCGCAGAAGACCCGGGAGAGACTGCTGGCTGATATCACAGCAAAGTGTGAGGAAGAGGTTCGCCGCGCAAAGAAGAAGGCAGAGGACACCGAAGAGAGAAAGGCAGCCCAGCGTGCCAGACTCCGTCTTGAGATGGTCGAGAAGTTCGCCGAGGCTGAAAGACGCAGACAGCTCTACCAGGAGACCCCCCGTCGACGCCGTACTTCTAGCATCCCGACTGTCCCGGCTGCGCCGGCTGCGGAAGGGATAAGGGTCACCAGCCCTGGTGGCGGCCATACCAAGCCAGCAGCCATAAGACTCACCCCGTCTGCGGCCGCCCATGTTATCCAAAGGGTATGGAGAAACCATCGCTCACGAGTCCTGGTTGGAAAGTACCTGGGGCTGAATCTCACTCTCGAAAGGATCGGGTTACTAGGCTTCGAGAGGACCGGAGCTCTGGTGGCCAGTGAGACCACTCTTGATGTGACCGCGGCCATGCTTCGGCTCTGCGGCCTGCAGGATACCCAGGGAGGTGCTCTCGGCGAAAGAGGTGCCGTCCGCATCTTTCTCAGCAGTTACGTCATTGCAGCCTTTCCAGAGCACGTCCTGAGCAGCGATGGGGAGCAGGAACAGGACCTGATCGCCAAAGCCAGGGAGCTGCTTGTTATCTTTCAAAACCTGCTTGATAAGATCGCAGTACGTGGCTTGACCAACGTCTCGTTGTCTCCCAACATGCTCTCCTTGTCAGAGGCCTACAATATGTTTGTCTCTGCCTTCCACGCCTGGAAATCTCGTGATTCCACCGTGCTCATCGAGATCATGGTTGCTCAGTTTACAGAGCTTGAGCTCATCTGGCAGACGGTCAAGAATGATCGGGCAGGAGGTGTTGCAGATGACTACCAGCAAGGCATCCGGTACAACCAGACCTTGCTCCTTGCGAGGCTGAAACGCCTCGTTGGATCCGAGAAGGCTATGAAACTGATCAAAAAGTCCCTGAAGAAAGCCAAAAGCACTAAACAGGCCAATGTAGCCACCGAGAATACCATCCCCAGGGCGGTCGACAAACCGTCGGCTTCGGCCGAGGCACTGACGGAGTCATCGAAGCCACCGTTCGAAGAAATGCTTCACTACGCAACCGCTAACTTACCAGAATCCCGCCTCGAGGAAGAATCAATCTCTCCCCAGGACCGGCTAACTAGGGTTCTGACTGCTCTCCCTAACAACCGAACACTAGTCCACGAACTCCTGATCAACAGAGACTACCGCATCGAACAGGACCACTATACCCGAGTCCGTCGACAGATCATGAATCATGTTTGTGATATAATGAGAAGAGAAGTTGCCGCTGGCTACGGCACAAAGTGGACTGTTGCTTTAGCCACAGTCATCCAAGACAGACTACTACGTTTCCTCAAGCAGGGAAATTCATTGCATAATCTGATTACCGAAGTACTTGATCCTGCCCATATTGAAAAACAGTGCAATTCAGGCACCTTTTCATATGACACCTTCTTTGATTTTATGGGGAATATCCTTTCAAAACTGTGTGCTCCATTTCGAGATGCCGTTGTTGAAGAGTTTGCAAAGGACAAGTCGGGAGACGAAATCGACCGTCTTTCACGGCTGATGGGGATAATCGATCTACTCTCACTGGATCACACCAACTTCATGCTCCAGGTGGTGTCGCCCCAGTTAATCGAAGAAGCACCCCAATACGAACAACGGATGTTTGAAAGGGATCTACAGAATGGGTCCATTACACTTGACAGTACTAGAGAGTTCTGGAAGTCAAATCTTAGCATGTTTGGTGCTACCGACTCACAGCCAATCATGGGGAAGATCTACGCTCAGGGAATGGTTGATCTTGTGCTGAGCAACACAATCACTTCCCAAAGACGTATTCCTGAGACTCTCCATGCTGACTATGCTAGGCTTGGACAGCTCCGATCTCAAGGCTTCAAGATTGCCGCAACTGCTTCAATATTGCTTACTGCAAAAAATCTCCTGAAACGCGATGTGCGATCTCAATGGAAGAGCGAGGCAGATCGGATTTTATCCCTAGACTGGCATGATATCAAGGCTGAGCGTATTCAATCAATCATCGACTCCACTCATCCGATGCCCACAGCGGCCAGGTCCCAGCTCTTGAGCACAATAAAGCGTGTGGTTGGCCCAGCTCTGGTCGCAGCAAATGCAGCGTCTGCGCTTGCGCCTCCTAGTTTATCCGTCACCACAACATTCCAGTCTTTCACTGTTAGGCCGTCCCCCAGCCCATCAGACGCTGGCTCTGATGCCTCGGGCAACCCCGCATCCTTCACAGATCCGGTGGCTCGACTCATGCTTACTAGACTTCGATCTCATATTCTAGCTCGTTTGAGTGCCACAAACACCAGAGAACGAGTGAAGATGACCACCACTGCAAGCCAAGGACTTGCCAGTGCCGGAATGCCTGAGTTTGTTAGTGAAGTGGGCAAAATCGTGGAAACTCTTGACAAAGTCCGTGAGGTTGACTGGTTGTGTCATGGACTTGTCCACGAGAAGATCTGGCATGAGATCTCCTCCAGTGCCTGACGGGACTACTTTCTCTCTCTCTTTCACTTTCTTCTGCTTGGATATTTCCTACATTCCTTTCCCCTTTTTTTCCTTATGTCCTCTAAACCCATTTCTTTTGGCCTAGACACAAGGAGTTGTATTTTTAGTGTCGTTTGGTTCAAGGTCATATATATCATCCCGAATGGCTGCGAAGCTATAACTATACTAACCCTCTGCTAATTACTACACCTGTGTGGCTTTTCCTATCAAGTCTCCCTATTGGCCCAGGCCCAGAGATTGTTTTCATTTCTCTCCTTTTCTCTCTCTTAACTATATAGCAAATTGCTGAACATGGTCGATATCAACCTATATGATTGTAAAATCGTGATTATGTAATAACTGGCTAAGAAGGTTGATGTCACATGTTGCTTAACTATTTTTAAGCGTGAGGTCGTACCTTGGTCAAATTAGTTAACAGCTTTCAAGGGGCATTCAAGAAGAGTAGCAAGATAAACCCCAACGGAACAACACAGCACCAGGGCTTGATCGATATCCGCTTGCTGCGCAAAAGCTAGAGAGTTGAGTGTCCTTGGACACAAGAAGTCTTTATGGAATACTCTACCTAAACCGTCATGGATGCGACCCGGATGTGGAATGGGGAGAATGGTCGCAAAACACCGTGATATCCTCTTTGCATGTGTGGGTGGCTTTGTCGCATGGGGAGTCATAACAAGCTGGTATCCATTGATACGCTTTATCGGATACTCGTTTCTATTAGGGGCAGCCGCTACTTTGACCTCTCTCGTTGTGATTCTCATCATTAGTGTTAAGCGTCCTTGTTACGGCTCCGGCTCTTCGAGACTATGTGGCCAACCCGTGGCCTTCCTATCTCCCGATAACTGGAAGCAAGATTTGGAAGACTACAAAGACAACACCAGCTACCAACCTACGCCCCTTTATCCGCAGTCGTTTATCGTTTCCGCGGCGCTGGATGAGTTGTTGAATTTAATCAGGAGGGATTTCATTGAGACCTGGTACCAGCACATCAGCAGCAACCCCGGTTTTGCTGACGAGATTGATTCTATAGTGAGGGAAACAGTTGGGCGCATAAGAGATTGGCTGTCGAAAGAGGATTTCGTGGAAATATTTGTCGCGAGGATCGTTCCTATCTTCACCAGCCATTTGAAAGACGTCGACCTCGCAGAACGAGCCGTGAGAGGCAGAAATCTGAACCATGGAGTGACGGAATCTGAGGAGCTGGAGATAGCGATTGCTGCTAGATATCGAGAAGGGAATCTTCATCCGGCTGCTGCGAGATCTTCGCCAGACGTGGCGCATGTGCAACAGGAACACTTGCGAAAGATCGTAGTGGCTCTTTTGCCCACAATTCTACCTGAAAGCCAAGCAAACAGTAGGGCGGTGTTAGTTCTCATCCGAGAAATTATAGCATGCGCCATTTTATTTCCTTTAATTGGCGTCCTCGCGGATCCGGATACATGGAACCAGCTGATGGAAGCCTATGGCCGAACAGCCCTCCAGGACCGCAAAACCGTCAGGAGACTACGTGAGGCACTAGATCAACATGCCTTACCTCTAGCAAAGTCCAAACAAGGACTCATGTTCCCAAAACTAGGTCCAAATGACTCCGAAAGGGAATTTGAACGTTTCGTGAGGGGCATCCGTCGGTGTAATAACTTATCTGACGCGAGGAGATTTAGGAACAATGTTGCCAGCCAACTCAAGCGTGAAACAATGTTTGATGGACACGATCCAATTTATATCCGGCGTCTAGAAACAGCAAAGAGGGCTTTGGACCAGAAAGTTGCAAAGCTATCCACTCCAAACGGTGCCGGAAATGCCCATCCATCCATGTCGGATCAGGCATACCAAAACGCTCCGAGGCCGCAGGACATCTCCTTGGTCGATGTTCTGCATAATGCGGCGGGCCTGTCGTATTTCATGGAATATATGGACCGTCTGGGCCTCATGTCCTTGGTTCAATTTTGGCTAGTGGTAGATGGATTCAGAAACCCGCTAGAGAACGATGTGGGAGATGATTTGACATCTGCACCTTCGTCTTGGACCACTGCAGACAGGAATGACATGATTTTGATAAGTGAGAACCACTTGTCAAAACCGGAGCTGAAAGTTGATGAAGAATCTCAGAAGACTGTTAAAAGCTTCATTTTAGCTGGTAAGCGGGCGACGCCAGAGCAATACTGGAAGGCAAGGAAGGCGGTTCTAGCAGCTCAGTCAACAGTCCTCGAGAGCATGAAGTCCAAGTATTATCCCGGGTTCAAGAAATCAGACCTCTATTACAAGTACCTGGCTTCAGATGAGGCAGCTGCTACGACCAGTATTGCATCCCCTTATAAACAACCAAATAAGCCAACCCTGGCCCGGTCTCACACCTCAGGGAATTACCCACCATCCGGGGTATCTTCACCCATGCTTCGAACCGACTCTCAGTCTAGCACAAAACAAGAATTGCGCCGGAAACATTCACTATTCAGCTCTGAGACACTTGATACTGGGCGACCTGCAGACCCTGACCACTTACCACTTTTTGGTGACGATGTTGAGCCAGAAAACCTAGAGTCATCCACCTACAGTCTTGGTAAAGATTCTCAAAGCGGAGAGGCAGAGGTGCAAGAAAAAAAGATCCTGGAAAATATGGAGGCTGCTCTCAATGATATCATCTCGGACACCCCAAATGACTTCAAGGCCGATGGCCCAAGGAGTAGCTTACCATCACCGTCGCCCAGAGCCTCGATTGATATGGGCCGTATGGACGGGCAGGCAGCCGAGAAGGGGAAACCCAGCATATCGTCTCTGGGCCTGGTTAATACATCTTCACGTATTGGAGTTTTTACCGACGATGATTTATTTCCTGATCAAGAAAAATTCATTGAAGATGAATATGCAGATCCAGACGTGCCTGAACCCGATATACCCATAGAAGAAGAAATTCATGAGGCAGCACCGGGAGACTTGGGCCTTACAGAAGCAATATCCGCTTTGACAGCCGATATAGAGAAGCTTGTTTCGCAGGAGTCCGTGATTGACTCCCTCACCAGAAAAGCTGAATTGACAAACAACGTGGCTGAACTGCGTATTTTAGGGAAATCCAAATCTAGCTTAAGAAGGGAGATTAGGCGTAAAGAAATGCAGAGGCAGCAGTACATCGTGCAAGAAAGCGATAACAGTTTATACGGACGGTCGACCGTTCAGATTCCGTCAATCCTTCTCGACAAAGAGCCAGATGGCCGCGAGTATGCTTTATGTGAGTTGTATCTTGCTTGTTAGTATTGTAATAGCTCGCCCCTTCTGACTTGTAGCTCCTTTTCTTTTTTAGATGTGATTGAAGTGAAGCGACAGGCGGGTGAACAGATGCCGGTGGCATCATGGGCAGTTCCTCGAAGATACAGCGAGTTTCACGAGTTACACCAACGGCTTCGAGCAAGATATCCTTCCGTGAGGAACCTTGAGTTTCCACGACGGCGTATGGTAATGAAGCTCCACAAAGATGTCCTCAACAAGCGTCGAGTTGCATTGGAAGCATACCTGAAGCAGATCCTGCTTCTACCTGATGTATGCGGCAGCCATGATCTCCGTGCATTCTTGTCTCAGCGAGCGATTGCACCTACTCGAGAAGAGTCTGGGGATGGGGAAACTAGGGATATAGTCACTCGGCTTTATAATTCGGTGGCGGACGGTATGGATGATTTCCTTGGAAACATCGCTGTGCTTGACCAGCTCTCTACAGCTGGACAGAACCTCATTTCTGCTGCAACGAACCAGCTGAGTGCCTCTCAAGCTGCAGGACTGGGCCTTGATGAGGCTACCACTTCGGCAGAAGCAGAGGCGGAGCTAAACGCATTTGAAGACCGAGAGCTAGAACCCTTTATCAAGCCAATCTGTGATATATTCCTGGAGATATTTGAGCTGACAAGAGGTAACAACTGGCTTCGTGGAAGGGCGGCTGTTGTTGTGCTGCACCAGCTGCTCGGGGGAACGATCGAGCGTAAAGTACGAGAGAACGTTAAGTCACTGCTACAAGATTCGTCTTTACTACACTATATTGGGCTTATAAGGGATACCATGTGGCCGGACGGGAAGCTTTGTGGGGTCAAGGTTCGGACAAGCTCGGAGAAGATGAAGAGCCGGACAGAAGCGGGTGTGATGTTAGCTACGTTGATACCAGAAATGGCAGCGGGTGTCGCTGGACGGGCAAATGCACAGGCTGCTGCCAGACGGATATTTTCTACGCTGAACAATCCACGGCTGAACCTACATCTTGTTTATACCATACTTGATGAGATTCTTCTCATTTTAAATGGGAGATGAAATGTGTGTTATAAATATACGTGTGTATCAACAGACCGTTTAAGAGGGAGACTAAAAGTGGGAAGAGAAGTATCATAGAAAGAAGAGAGTTTCGAATTAACTCAATACGATGACTTGACGCCCCTTGTGACAGAGAGTATCTAATGCCAGTTTGCTAGCCATACATAATGAAGACGACCCATGAATCACGATGAATCACGAATAACGGCGACAGCTGAATTAATTGGGGGAGCACAGCTCCTACTCGGCGGCGGCACCCTTCTTTTTGCTCTTCTTGGGTGGTGGTGCGCCTTCCTTCTTTTGATGTACAATGAGTCTTGTCCATGACTCCTCTTTGTCCCACTCGAATCCAGCTAGGATGGGGTTATCTAGTTCGTCATCGGCCTAGAAAGAGGGTTTAACAACAGATCTCTCATACGGGTGGCTAGAAGCTTACCTTCTTTCTGAATTGCTTGTAGATAGCATCGAGGGCATCCTTGATAGTTACGCCCTTGAGATTTCGGGCAGTGACCTCAAGGCCAAGTGGGAAGTGTAGGTCAATCTTCTTGACGGGGGGTGTGGTGAGGAACTTCTTGAGGGCATCCTTGTCCTCCAGGGACGAAGGTGAGGTGTTGAGCTTCCTGTATGTCTTGGTCAGCACCACGCGGGCCACCCGTACATAGTATAGCTATCAACTTTTAAATGCACACAAAGAAAGATGACCTTCTTACCAGTTGAGCTTCTGTGTTTCTATGGCTATTTGGAGCTCGATCCCTTTTTCTTCTGCACGGTTGAAGCAGAGAAACATAAGCAACGCTATCCCTGGACCTAGGGGGTGGATGTGTTATGGAAGATGGGTGACATACCTAGGTCTTTGATGTTCATGACATCAGGGTTTGCACCCTTCTTCGTCGTCTCTTTCTTCTTGCTCTCTGCTGACGGGGGAAGGCCGGCAACGGCGGAGTCGACCTTGGTGAGGGTAGCCATGATGGATAGAGGGATCGAGATAGGGAGAGGTAGAGATCGTGCTGGAGTTGAATGCCTGGCCCGGCTATATGTTAGTGATGGAACGAGGCCACGAAACCAACGCTCGGGGCAGAGAAGAGAGAGAGAGAGAGACGGCTGGATGATACCAATGGAGGCCTTGTGCGGTGCTGTAATTGAGGCGAGCCTGAGAGGACGCGATGCTGTGACGTTGAGAGTGTTGTCGTTGTCGTTGGCGTTGTTGTAGCTGCTGTGCTGGCAGAGCAGGAAGAAGAAGAAGAAGAAGACAAGGAGAAGAGGCAGAAAGGGGAGAAAGCGGGGTAGTTTATATACAAAGCAGCTACGCAACCGGCCGTCCGAAAGGGGAAAGGGAGCAGGCCGGTACCTCAGCAGGACCTCGCGCTGCCGCCAGCCGCCGCCGCTGGCGCAAAGTACCGCGCAAGTACCGCGCAGGTCACGCTCTTGCCTGGGGGGACGCCGGCCGCAAAGTCACCTGAGCTGGCGTCACACCATCCGGAGCTTAAGCATGCCTAGGCCGTCGCTGGGGGTAGGCCTACCTGGGTGCCTATAAGTTGTCTTGATAGTCTTGCGCTGCCTTGCTCCGGGGGAACGCGGCCTTGTCTCTCCTGCAGCCGGTCTCACCCAACATCTGCACCCGGCCCCGTTTGATACGACGCCCAAGTTAGGCTACGCATCGTGCTCGCAGCCATCGCCCGTCGTGATGGCTAGCTACAGCTTGCTCCCTGCCTTTGGGGGGGCAGCTCCTCGCGCATGGCCTGATCTGTGGCATGATGCTGCCTCTCGCCCTCGCTCGCCCTGCCGCTGCATAATTAGCTGTCGTCTGTTATGATGCCATGATGGAGCAGGGATGCGCAGATTACATAAGTAGCGGCATGCACCCCGCATCCCGCTTGCCCCGAAGCGGAAATTCGGCGGACGACCCGGTGGAGCGCTCCACCTTTTGTCCGCTTCGAGCTTCACGTGATTTAAAGATGACTAAATGATTATTTAATATGGAATCACGTGGTAAATTAGTCAGCTTTGCGTAATCCTCGAGCTTCTTTTTTTCTTTCTCCCTTCGACGTTGAAGTTGGAATGACATACAAAACAGTCTAAATCTCAGCTGCAGCTCAGTTGGTTGAACGCGCTGCACCGAGGGAAGGAGGATTCCGGCTCTGCCTACTACTAGTGCTTTGCATTGGGCTTCGTTTACCGGCGCGTTCTTTGTTCCCTTTCCTTCCGAGACCTAGAGTGTTTTGATTTTTGATTTCCTCTTACGATACGCTACAATGACGGGCCTGTTTGGCAACATCTCCTCGAATACTACCGCAGCGACCTCCACAACAACGGGCGATATCTCAAAAGACGTAGCCCTGGTTGCACCGCCAGAGGATAGCATTTCAGACCTAGCCTTCTCCAGCCAGAGCGACCACCTAGCCGTTGCATCATGGGACAAGAAAGTGCGCATCTACGAGATCAATGAGCAGGGGATGAGCGAAGGAAAGGCCATGTTCGAACATCAGGCACCCGTTCTTAATTGCTGCTGGTCCCCGGTACGTTCTGGAGGGTAACCCGCCGTTCAAGGCATATATATCCAGCTGTACATACTAACCGTTCCCTTAGGATGGCTCAAAAGTGGTCGGTGTCGGAGTAGACAAAGCTGCCCGTATGCTTGACCTTCAGGGTAACCCTACCACTCCTGTCCAGGTCGCTGCTCATGACGCGCCCATCCGAAGCTGCTGCATGATTCAAAACCCGGGAAACTCGGCTCAGCCGCTCCTCGTCACTGGCTCGTGGGATAAAACCGTTAAATACTGGGACCTAAGGCAGTCTACCCCAATTGGGACTCTACAGTGCCAGGAGAGAGTCTACTCCATGGACGTTAGCAAAACTCTACTTGTTGTTGCGACGGCCGACAGGTATATCAACATCATCGACCTCAATCAACCAACGAATATCTACAAAGTCATGCAGTCTCCACTCAAGTGGCAGACACGGGTTGTGAGCTGCTTTACCGATGGAACCGGGTTCGCTATAGGAAGTATCGAAGGCCGATGCGCCATTCAATATGTTGAGGAAAAAGACTCGAGCTCGAATTTCAGCTTCAAATGCCACCGTGAAACTCCCCAGGGCCAATCAAACGTGAGCAACGTTTATTCTGTCAACTCTATTGCTTTCCATCCTCAACACGGCACATTCAGCACTGCTGGGAGTGACGGAACCTTCCACTTCTGGGATAAAGACGCAAAACATCGTCTCAAGGGTTATCCATCCGTCGGAGGCACCATATCCACCTCAACATTCAACAGAAACGGTAATATTTTTGCGTACGCCGTTAGCTATGACTGGAGCAAAGGTTATACTGGCAACACCCCCCAGACATTAAACAAAGTCATGATGCACCCAGTCACGCCGGAGGAAGTAAAACCAAGAGCAACATCGGCAAATGCACGAAGGAACAGATAATCCCATTTTGTTTGCTTTCATACTTCTCCCTCAAGCATCCCCCTTTGACCGTGATCTCACCTACATACTCCGTAGTTTCCCCCTCTGTTCTAATGAAAATGACGAACATCATGTACCTCTCTTGTAAAGCGCAAAAACATCAAACCAACATCCCTATGATAATTACAACTACTTCTACCTTACTGATCTCGGAAACAAGACTTGGGGTGCATTTACACATGTCCTTTAAAGAAACGTCTAATAATAGACTGGTCTGACTTGCTATAAGCTAGAAACTAAAAAAAGATTTCTAATCCATCTGCTGCTCAGGACGTTGGTAATGTCACCTGAGAAACACCCTCAGCAACCTCCTCCACGGCCTTGTCGCCAGTTGAAGCTGCTACAGCATCCGCTCCATCCTTGGTTGACGCCTCTACAGGGCCTTCACTACTGGTAGCTTCGTTAGTTTTGGATTTCTGCTGCTTCTTCTTGGTCTTTGCAGCCTTCTTTGCCGCCTGCTTTGCCTTCTCTTCCTCCTTTTTCTGTCGCTCAGCTTGAGACCCGCCAAACATTTCCCTCCACTCGTCGGCCTTTTTGACATCGATGTTGCTGAAAAGGTACTTCGCCTTACCAACGCGGTGGCCAGGCTTGATAGCTGTAGGCTTCCACCCATCTTTGATGTCATCGAGGCTTGGTATTAGCCCAGCCGGGGCGTTCAACTGGTCAAGGATAGAAGCGGAAGTCGCAGGGAGATATGGACAGAATACGCTCGAACAAAGATGAATCAAATTGACCACAATGCCAACTACCGCTGCGGCACGTTCCGGTTCATTCGCAATAAGTGAATTATCAAGCTTATTAGCCTGGATTAGGCCATTTCCTGCCTCGGCAATCTTCATGGCTGTAACAATGCCAGCACGCAGGTGAACCCCTTCCATTTCATTGATGTATTGGCGTAGAAGGCTGGTTACTTCCTCAAGAGCTGGATAGAAAGGCTCAGAGACAGTGAATTCCGGGATAACGGAGCTGTATGCCTTTGGACTAGCAACCAGCTTAACAACTCGGTTAACCAGGTTACCAAGTTTCGCAAGTAACTCTCCGTTATTACTGTCGATAAAAGACTTCCATTCAAATTGTGTATCTCCGGTTTCTGGGCGATTCTTAAGTAGGTAGTATCTCCACACATCTGATGAGACTCCTGTTTCCTTTGCATTATTGCCGAAAACTCCAATCCCACGAGATTTGCTGAATTTGCCGCCTTCATAATTGAGATATTCAGTTGTACTTAGATGGTGTAGCATCGTCCACTTGTCTTTAGTACCCAGCTGACATCCTGGGAATATAACAGCATGGAATGGCACGTTATCCTTCCCGAGAAACTGGTACAACTGGACATCTTCTGGGTTCCTCCACCATTTCTCCCATTCAGAGGTATAGTTGGCAGTAATAGAAGGGTATCCAATACAAGCCTCAAACCAAACGTACAGGACCTTCCTCTCAAATCCATCTAGTGGCACGGGCACACCCCATTTCAAATCGCGTGTGATCCCGCGAGGTTGAAGGCCTTCCTTTAGCCACGACCCAGTGATAACACGGCTATTCTTTGGCCAGTCTCCCTTTTCAAACGCAGTGGCTGCCCAATTCTCAATATCAGGCTGGAGCTTGTCCAGAAGGAGAAAGATATGCTTCGTCTTTCGACGAATTGGGGTGGCGCCATCGACCTTGCAGCGTGGGTTTATCAGATCAAAGGGATCAAGCAGGTGCTGGCACTTGTCGCATTGGTCACCTCGGGCGTCATCATAATGGCAGCGAGGGCATTCACCCTCAACAAAACGGTCGGCAAGGAATGAGTCATGCTTTTCACAAAAGGGTTGTTCCGTGGTTTTCTCTTCTAGATATCCATGTTCATAGAGTCTTTTGAAGATACTTTGGGATATCTCAGTGTGGGCTTTTGTTGGCGTGCGGCCAAATATGTCGAATCCTATATTGAACCACGAATAGACTTCCTGGTGTATTTTGTTATACTTTGAGCAGAGCTCTTCGGGGGTGACGCCTTCTTCCAAAGCCTTGGTTTCGGTCGCAGTGCCGTACTCGTCCGTCCCACAGACGTAAAGTGTTGGCCTGCCGCATGCTTTATTATACCTATGTAAAGACTCCTTGTGTTAGTAGCCGCCGGGTGAAATTCCCTCCCAAAATGCTCACGCGGATTTCTGACCTTGAAAACACATCGGCGCTCAAAACGGAGCCAACAATGTTACCAAGATGCGGGACGTTGTTCACATAGGGCAAGGCACTTGTGATGAGGATGTTCCTTTTCCCCTGCTGGGGTAGGATCTTCGCTGTTGGCTCCATAGTCGAGTTCGAGTTGCCGTGAGAGAAGTGGGAGAGATGAAATTTAGTGGGGGGTGGGAGGTGTTTTTTTAACTCGTTATCGATGAGGCTCAAGCGTAGAAGTCAAAGGATTGGCGCTTGTGACTAACAATTGACCGGTTAACTAGTTAGTTAACTAACCCACAAACGCCTCCAAGACAGCTCTTTTTTCCGTGACAACGAGCTGTGCATGGCAGGTCTGACACATGGAAATGGATAATGGCCATTTTCTCGATGATATCCTTGGCCTCGAAGACGAGTTTTACGCTGAAGGCTACCGGCTAGGGACGCTTGATGGGACAAAGGCGGGCTTCAACGAAGGCAGCGTCTTCGCCATCGAAAAGACCTTTGAAAAGTTCCAGGTCATAGGGAAGCTCTACGGGAAAGGGATAATATGGGCGAAGCGGTTACCAAACCAGCCGGAAATTGTGAAAAGCAGCACCGTCCAGCCGCCCCATACGGGCAGCGATGAGACCCGGGACAGTGTGTTGTTGAGTGGTGATGCTAAGTTGGGCGAGCTGGAGGCACACCCTATACCTGCGCAGGATCTGCCGGCCCTTCCCAGCAACCCGCGACTAGAGAAACACATCGCGACCTTCCTTTCGCTGGTGAACCCCCTCACATTATCTATGGAGAACAATGAAGAAGCTGTGGCCGACTTTGACAATCGATTGAAAAGGGCTGCGGCAAAAGCGAGGATCATCGAGAGGATGCTCGGCGAACCAAGCGAGCATACTGCTGAGCGCTCTGCGGGAGCCAGCAACATCGAAGATATCAACTCACTGCCAGTTCATCTCACTGGTAGCCAGCAAACTCGAAACTCCGCCCCCGTGGTTCAGCTTTGATCAAATCTGGGACTCGGTTCTTGCTGGGAAGGGCTGTCTTCCATTTCTCTCCCGTTCTACTTGACTGAGTGCCTTCAGACATAAAACGCACTGGCAAAATGCTCACGACTTTGGCCATAAATCGCTGGTTAATAGAATGCCATTAATTAATTTCAAGAATTTAACTACTAGACTGTTAAATGCCTTAACTAGGTAAAATTATGAATAATTGTTAACATAACTAGCCAACATTAGTTAGTCAGGTAACAAGCTAACTAACTAGTTAACTAATTTACTACCAAAAAACTAGCTACTTAACTTACCCACTTGAACAATCTTTCCTATGAGAAGCATCTCTCGATACTTCTGCCTTTCTATGTTTTCTCTATCTTTAGAAAAGCAGTTTCAACATGCCTATCAAAATTTCCCACCTTGCAGACCTCGCGCCGCCGCCGCAAGAGAGGTTGTGGCATTCATGCCCCCACCCCCAGCTCCCAATTGTTGCGACTTGTGGCGCGGATAAAATTATTCGCATCTACTCTCTCCTAAATTTCACGTTAATCTCCTCAATAACTGGCGGCCATAAGCGGAGCGTCCGCTGCTCGGCGTGGAAACCCGGCTCTGGTGAAGAAATTGTTCTTGCAACTGCAAGTTTTGACGCAACTGTCGGTATATGGAAACGGTGGGAGCGGCTTCAACCCACCTCTACCAGTGTGTCCCAGGACCCGGAGGCAGACGACGACGGAGAGGATGTACTCTCTGCTACTGGGGATGAAAGTGAAGACAAAGACGACTGGACGTTTGCTGTTGTACTTGATGGACATGACAGTGAGGTGAAGGCTGTCTCCTGGTCATCCTCTGGCTCTCTCCTTGCAACATGTTCTCGTGACAAATCAATATGGATATGGGAAGACCTAGAAGATGGCGAGAGTAACTTTGAAACTATTGCAGTTCTGCAGGACCATCAGGGTGACGTTAAGTGTGTTTCCTGGCATCCAGACGAGGATCGCCTCGCTAGTGGTGGCTACGATAACACCGTTCGACTATGGAAGGAAGATATAGATGACTGGAGCCAAGTTGCCTGCCTTAATGGCCACGAAGGTACTGTGTGGTCGGTTGATTGGGAAAGATCAGCACCCTCTGGAACAAGTACAAACGATATACCAGGCATGTCATCCATCTCCCGCTGTGAGGAAACATTACAGCCGAGAACAGATACCGGTCGGCATGAACCACGGCTTGTGTCTTGTTCAGACGACAAGACTGTCCGTATTTGGAAGAGATTATCAGATCCAGTAATATCAACACCCCAGACCTTGGACAACAGTATACGCGGCACAATACGACCCAACTCCATCGAAGAGATGTGGGTTCAAGAAAACATTTTGCCGAATGAGCATGATATGTCAATCTACTCCGTTGCCTGGAGCAAGGTTACCGGCCTTCTTGCATCTACTGGCGCGGATGGAAAGATAGTAATATATCAAGAACGCCGAAAGCTGGATCGCCACTCTGGTGGTGAGTTGGGTGTAAATGCAGCTGAATCTCAGAGAGACACTACCCTTACGGACGAACAACAGCATCCAGGCAAGTGTAGCAAGGAGACGGAATGGTGTATTCTATCTACAATAGAGGCAGCGCACGGCGTAAACGAAATAAACCATATATGCTGGGCAACGAGAGGAGGCCTGAAGGCAGATTCACCAATACAGGAGATACTCTTAACCACAGGAGATAATGGCATTGTAAAGGCCTGGATATTAAAAACGGGTTAATATTAATTAGTTAATAAATAGTTATTGAAAATATTAACTATTAACTAAATCTAATTAACTATAACGACTACAGGATTATGCAATCAAAATGTGTCACTGGAGTTTAAAACAATCTATATTTGATAGCGAAATAATTATTAAAGGAAGTATGAGCAGACAGCATTGAAGTTCTCAGTTTATACTATTTAACTATAACTTGATTAATGGTTATTCCATTGCCGTTTAGCTATGGTGTATGATCACGTTTAATCATATACACTAGTTAGCCCTTTATTAGTAGTTACCTTAAATTGCTGTCTTACACTGCTTTAACTGATAATTTGAACCCTGACGTCCTTATAGACGCGAGATCATGTCACAAGCTTATCCTTGTCCCATAACTAGTTATGACTTCGGTCACAACACCGCAGGGAATGTTGTAACGGATCTCCAAATCAGCAGTTCAAGCTTATACGGTTGAATATCAACACCTGGACAAATCTAATACCCTGGGACTTTGTCCAAGGCCTTTTCCTCTTACCTTCATCTCACGCAGGACTCGAACACCAGTTGACACCCAGGTCATGTTTCCAGGTAGTTACTAAGCTCAGTTGACTAGTTATATAACTAGCTAATCATCTTACTTTTAATCCAGTCCCCCGATTCCCCTCAACACACGGACCAGGACAAGCCCAACATTATATATTTCAAATTGTATGAAGTTGGAGACATGGGGGAAGGGACGACAGAGCAAAGAGAAAGGTTCTTAGCGGGAGTGCCTGAAGATACCAATAAATACCGAAATTCAGGGCTAGAGGACGCTGAAATGAAAGTCTATGGGGAACACAGGAGCCCATATGTTATCTTCATAGATGTCCCTCAGTCTGAAGTCGACAAGATCGATAGCAAACATCTGGGGAGGCTTGACTACCAACGTTTCTTACAAATAATGGTTGTGAAAATGCCCACCGTCCCACATGAAGAAGCTCTCAGCCGCTTCAGTAACCTCGTTACCTTAAAAGCGGATAGGATACAGGTTGGGAGCCTTACCCGGTACAGGGGCATCACCACAACCAGGTCGAGAGAAAGAGAAAAGGAAGCAGATGCATCTTAGTCCCCTCGTTGGCCACCCCCGGCCGATCGAAACAATGGCCAACAGTGAAACTGGAAGTGGGCTATTGCGAATCACGATAGAGATTCAAGCATGACGTGGCATGGTGGCTTTATGGCTCAAATGGGGATGTTTTAATGGCCCTATCAATTGACATAAACAAAAACAACTGGTAGTATTAATATTACCTCATGAGAACGGGACATGATGCCTGCTGATATCATCCAAACCTAGATCCCAAAGTGGTAGAAGAGACGAAGATATTTCGGGGCAAAATGGCCAGCCCGGAAGAGTAGAGGGTGTTGACTTGGTTATACCTTTCTGAGCCATGTTGCTTCGTTCGCCCAACATGATCCAGGGAGAAAGTGATTTTATTTTTTTACCACAAAGGAGCTCCTACAACTGACCGAAGCTGTGCGGGAAGATATGGATAATGGTAAGTGATAAGGAGACAATAAAAATTTCTTCCCGTCAGAAAATAATTAACATGAATATTAATGGCAGGCGGGGATTTAACGTTGTAGAAACATTGGTAGCGCTGAAATAAAAACAATGTAATTTCGTAGGGAGCTTTTCTCTCATTTCTCTAGATCTCTGTCGGTTTTTTAAAGCCACCGAGTTTAAACAAACAGTACGAAGCGTTCTATATACATGCTGATGGAATCTGAGGCTTATCAACAGTAAAGGAGAGATTCTAATAGAGCTTATTAGGTTTCCAGAAGTGCGATGGTTCAAAGTTTGGATCTTCAATGTCAGTTTGTATATTTTGGTCACCAGGGGTGGCTGCATCTGTTGACTGTGATTGAGAAAGCGTCCTCAGCCGGGAGGGTGGCGTACATAGAAAATCCCTGTCAGGCTCAGACGGAGTCCTCAAACTTTGAGTTTCACCATCCAGCAGATGTATTGAGCTATCTCTCCTAGAAGATAGAGTGTCTAGGTCTATCGTTTCAGACGGAGGGTTCTTTGGTAAATTAAAAGGCGGCGGGGAGCCATAAAGACGATACTGACGGCTGAATGTAGATGAATAGCTGGGTAATTGCAATGAAGGGACTTTTAGTGGTGTACTAGGACCCGGTGCGAGTGTTAGGTTGGAGCTTTGACATGTGAGCCTTTTCTGGCTACGCTCGTTCAAAGAACGTTGGACATTATCGACGGCCGCCTCACAGTCTGAAGGATAAGAACCACGGCGAGATGGGTATTGTCGTAGGCGTGGTATTGTAAGATAACTGGTATAATCACAACCAGATGGGAAACCATAAATAGCTGGGCGAGGTATATCCTCAACACTTGGCCAAGGGCGATTTATTTTGCCCAAGCTGCCCCGCCTCTTGTGCTCTGTATCCTTTGATGAAGGAAGAAGTTCTTCAGGAAACCTTGGAGATAAGAGTATATTCGCCCCCCCTTTACTGGCCCTTCCGGAACGGTAACATTGCCTCCAGGATGGCTCTTGGGTCAAGGTCTCCCTTGAATTTGAATGTTGATTATGGTGCGGTTGGGCTTGCAGGCAAGCAGCGCTGGGAGGGTGGGAAGACGGGGGTATATTGGTCTGATATGGTATTGGGGATGTTTCTGCCGCTTTTCGAAGCAAGCCTTCGAGAGAGTATGACTTTGGTGAGTGATGTGTTTCAGTGTGTTCAAAAGTGTTAGAAACGTATGCGTTATGAAACAGCATATCTTGCACTTTTGAGTTCATTTGGGAGGAGCCCGCGCTGATAGAACGTCTAAGCTGTCTGGAAATGCCGCCTGTCTGGCAGGGTTCTTTGGGATCGCTTGATGAGATTTTTGAGTTTGTCTTGGACCACGTATAGTATGTAGTAGACTGCTCACTTCCGGCAACATTACTCCCAGCCTCTGATAAGGCCCTTTTCCTGCTAGAATTGGGGTTTCGATGTCTTTTTTTGCTCCAATTAGTGGGAGAAACAGAGTGTTCAGGATCCGCTATTGAACATGGTGATGCTTTATTTTTTACGAATATCGGCAACTCTAGATCACAGGGGTTCTTTAACTGCTTACAGACAGGACGCTGTGGGCTTTTCGGCTGCGAAGGTGAAAAATACTTGGAGATAGTGTTCTGCTGACTTGGATGAAACGGATTCCTCTTGTCCAAATCTGCGCAGTGGGGTATCGAGTCATGGCGAGACTTTGAGTGAGAAGATAGGAAGTTAAGCTCGGGGAAAGAGAGATCTGGAACTGCTGATGGCAATTAGTAGTTAGATAGTAATAAGACAGGAAGGGTGGGGATATCTCACGTTCATTTCGTATAACCGGAGACGAAGCTCGGCCGCGTCTAAAGAGGCCACCAGCAGCTACGCTAAGCTTCCCGAGTGCATTAGCAATGTAACTACCACCACTTAGGTGGCTATTATCCGTACCGTAAGCCGCTCTTGAGAAATATTTGGAGGTTTAAATTTATCTTTGATGCCTGTGGTTCCGGATCTCCGGCCAGATTCCAGCCGTTTTATCTGACGATGGGTCTTGCTTGGTCTTCGCGCTGTTCTAGGCTCGTACCGATCTTCCCTCGTCTTACGCCTAGGCTGGCGCTGGTATCGTGGGCTTTTGCCCAGTCTGTTAGGTCTAGGGCTACTGTGAACGCCCATCTTTGCCGGTTTGCCCAGGCTAATATTATTCTGAGATTGGGATATCAAAGGTTGGCAAATTAGAGTTGACCTGGGTATATGTGAGCTTGTCAACTCAAACAAGAGAATAGCAGGTCAAGGCCGTAAGCACAAGGTTGATTCGAGTACCTGGGGCGATATTGGGCTGGTGTCTGCAAGAGTATGCGACTGAGTGATGGGCAACTTAGTTGTCACAGGCCAAGTGATAAGGTTAAAAACCCAAAAAGGGTAATTCAACGTCCTCTCAGAGGGGCAGCTTCCTCTCTGAACGGATATTGAGTGTCAATCAGCGGGATCTTATTATCTCTAAGACCGATAGTTAAGGACCTTACAATCTCCATCATTGGGTACTTCCCTCAATTAACTAGACGGATGGGTCCTAAGATGGAAAACATGTAGATTTAATCGTATCTCTTGGGCTTGTGGTGCAGTTGTCCAGGTTGCTTAAATGGGAGGGACTTCAATGTTAACTGTATCTCATTTAAACCGCTATGAAATATAGCACTATCAAAGAAGCTTCCAAGATTAGAAATACGAGAGGCTAGCAGGGCTCTTTTCTCCAAGCATCAACACCAATTTAGCCAAGGTGAGTATTTAGATACGCGAAACTCAGTGACAAAGGACCATTGCTTCACCGCTTGTTGTCCTGACAAGTTCGTAACATCATGTTTTGTCCTTCAAGCCTTGCGACCTGAAGTTTGAGTTCGTCCCGTTCCCTGAGGGCATCCGCCAGCTGTTTCTCCAGGCTACAGATTCGATCTTCCTTTCTTTTGCGAAATCTGCGAGCAGCCATGGTATTACGGTGCCGTTTCTCGTTGGCGATTTCCTCTGTAGAACGACTATCATCATCTACACGTGGCCGTTTACGGTTGCTGTTTGACTTGGTGGTTGAGCTTGAAGATGATTCGGGGCTGAGACCAATTTCGGGAACAGTGGTGCTCGAAAATTCGGGTCTTGATAGTGGAGTACGGGCCGAATTCCTTGTTGTTATTGTTGGGACATTATTCACATCACGAAAAGAGTCCCCGGCATCACCGGCTATGTGGATATCAAGGAGGTATGGATCAGAGTCTTTCATGGAGTGTAAGGAGCCGTTCTTAGATACTGGCGTTTGAATGGGACTATGATCGATGGATGGTGTAAGGATCTGACTCTGGGAATTGCTTAGATCGAGTTCCTCGGTAGAAAGCAGTGCTTGCAACGGGTCGTCGTAAAGTTCCCAACTCTGTGATGACAGGTCTAGGATATTTTGTCCTGTAGAAAGAGGGTATTGATCCTGGGCAAGGTATGTTGTATGATCTGGAAAGAAAGCGGCAAAATGGTCTGGTGACGGGAAAGGGGAAGAAGAATCCGCAATCGGCGGAGCAAGCGAGGAAGAAGTAGGCGGAAAAGGCGAAAAATGGCTGCTGATACTTGTTGACGAGGATAAGGAAGGATGACTGAATAACGACTGAGAATGATTAGGCGCGCAGGTACCGAGCTGGTCGCAATCACGACGGCCACTTGGTAGCGGAGACGAGGCACGGCTGGAAGAATCCGAGGGTCTGACGAACGCAGCCGGCTGATGCACAAGCAGTGGCCGACATGACGAGATGGTGGAGGGTTAACGGAGTTCTATCAAGGTGTAGCTGAGGTTCACAGCGCTTGGAGAGCCACGACGTGAAGACAGCAGCAGAGCAGGAGGCGAGGACAGCGATGGGCGTCCGGCTTCTGGCCCTTATATAGCATAAAGATAGTCGCCCTCGGGTCGCAAAAGGTACGGCTGAGCTAAGCGGCTTAGTCATACCCTTAACGGGCCAGAGGGGCATCGAGCGGATGAGAGCCAATAAAATAAAGGCGTTTGACCCACTAGCAGGGACGGTAATATTGGCATAAACATCACAGCCAATAGGAGCTGCCTAAAATGAGTCATTCTTGCTCACTGTGAGAAAAGTTCGAGATGCCGAAGGGGCGAGACGACAAGGAGGAAACCTAGCCTTGTTTGTGTTTAGACGAGATGACGATCAGCAACGCTTTTCAGCCCTGAAGACAGACGGGGAAAACAGATGGAGGAGGCATTGGGGGGGTTTCTGACGATGTCGACAAGCTTTGACTCCTTCATGACAGCTGGGAGTTCAGATCGGCAAATATGATATCTTCATTGCCCATGATGGATAGGATAGATAACTAGTTTGGATGAGCGATGGGATTCTCGGGATGCTTACTTACTCTCTAGCTCTCGAGGTTTGACCGAGGCGAGGACTCTCCATCGGCTTTTGGCGATGCGACATGCATCCGCCCAACTTGACCTGGGCTACGGCATATATATATACATATATACAGCTACATCTGGACTGGGAGTTGAAGAAACCGCTATGCCATGGACGATTACGCTAGAAGGCTCAGAATTACTCACTCTTACTCTTGCCAGGTTAGCAGCCTCGAAGGAGAGGGATTTGCAGGAGAACTGTGATGGCCAAGACATGGGTAAACGGCGTATGGATAGATGTCTATAACTGTACGCCCCTAACTAACATGTCCGTAAGCCCCTTCGCCAGACAACTGACTGCCGACTATGTATGTTAACAGGGCTAACTGAACTGGGTGACAGACAATTGCCCTACCACTTCCCTTTCAAGTCAGGGCATAATACGGAGTATCCCTTCTCTGGCTGACCTCCCCAGAGACATCCCAGATGTAACTCAAAAGGTGCTGAAACAGCCAACTACGCAGCCAACTAATAATTTACAGGCTGGTTAACTAACTGGGCAACTCAGCTGGATAATAACTATTACCCGAAAGCCATTTTCCAGCCCTCATGCTTCGCAAGGGCCTTGCGGTGGGTGGAAAGATGGCCCGGGGTTGCTGGACTTAAAAAGGGATGGAAGGCCTGGGTAACTTTCTGCCGGGGCTTCTGAGGTTCCTTGAGGGAGTCAAGAGTGTCAAAAGGAGGCCGTCTCGGAAGAATATCGGCACTTTCTCATCTCTTCCGTCTCGCTGGAGCGGCCGACGATCATGGAGGCTGCATGTGCCAAGCTCAACAGGAGCCTGCTTATCTTCGTGTCAGAGCGTGTGGAGTGGCAGGGGGGAGGCCAGCAGGCGCATCGTCCATGACATCCATCCATCCACCGCATCCCATCCAAAGCCGCTTGTTATCTGTCCAGAGAGAGAGTTCTAAGATGCCTGTATGTACACAGTACATGCACTGCGCTGCACTGCAGCCTCCTGTCGACCCAGCCAGTCCGCGTCCCCCATCCCCGTTCCCCCCAGCCTATAGGGGCAAAGAGAGATAGCGAACAAGATTTGTGATGGTTCAACCCTGGACTTGCCGACAGGCCAGTCAGCGGGCCAGGACGGAGGGCTAGTGTGCAACCACTGCAGCGCTCTCTTGAGACTGTGGACGAGATGCTGGGTGTCCAAGGCTGCCATCGCGGCGGTCGACCGTCGAATGCTGGCCAGAACGCCGAAGCAGCGGCGCCAGGAGGAGCCATGGAGGGGAGACGAAGGTGCGAGGGCTGCCGCCTCTCAGGCAGACGCAAAGTATCTATGGGGTAACTCGCTACCTCGCTGCAAGTTACTCCTGGCTACGCCGCTGCCCCCAGCTGGATGGCCTCTTGCTGTCCCGTCTCAGCCGTCAATGCTGCCCTTATCATATACTAACTAGTTAACTAACTAGTTAACTCGGGGGAGCCTGCTGCTGGCGACCCTCTGCTGCCTCTTGTCTCTCTGGATGGAGTAGTCAGTTGGGCTGTTTGGCGTGCTGGCTGCTGCTACGCCGGACTACGAACTCGCTGCCCTGACAAACCAACCACCCGACTCGACCTCTGCTGTCATGTCATGTCAACCTGCTAGCTAGCTAGCTCATCCGTCTGTCTCGCACACACACAAAAAAAAGCCTTCTTTGCTTTTCGCAATTTTTTTTTCATCTTTTTTTAGTTTCTTTTTTTTTTTTTTT